>NC_081574.1:3293182-3422055 GCF_022355385.1 Mustela nigripes | reverse complement strand
TCTCTGGCTTTCAGATCCCCAGCTCTGCTGCTGAGCAGATGTCCTGCATCCTGGACTGAAGTGGTCCTCCTAGCTAAAACTGAAACTTTCTACCTTAGAAGTGTTGGAGACAGAACAGTAGAACAGTGTTTTTAAACAACATTTTTTTAAAAAAAATTTATTGCCTTAGTGATAGAGAATGTGGAATTAAATACAGACTTTCTTTTTTATAAAAGACAAAGAAGATTGTGGATTATAGTGAATTTTTCTGTTGTGTTGTCTAAACTAACAGGTTTTTGCAGACTGGTTTCACAAATTTTTTAAAAAAATCTAGAGCTGAGCACGCTTTGACTATGTAAACTGATTTCATAAACATGTCAATATTACATATTGAAGTTGTAATATTTGTTCTCTAAGTGTTTTTACATAGCTTAGTTTGTACCTATTTAAGTAATTTCGTAATAATAAAAATCATTTTAGAAATCACAGAAATTCCCTTCCCATTCATTGGGAAAGTTTTATTTCTCAGTTTACAAAGTGAGCAATATTTTGCATTCCTTTATACACATATATCAAAATCCACCCCAGATCTATGTTAAAAATAAAAAAAGAGTAGAGACATAAAATAATTGGTTTATTGGAAATGCTCTTTTGGAAATCATTTTTCAAAAAGATTGTATTTATGAGCAGGGGAGAGGCAGAAGCAGACTCCTCACTGAGCAGGGAGCCAGACCTGGGGCTTGATCCCAGGACACTGAGATCATGACCTGAGCAAAAGTCAGATACTTAACTGACTGAGCCCCCCTCCCCAGGAACCCCCCAAATCATTTCTCTCTTAAATGGCAGGCCCTTGGTTCACTTCACTACTTTATGATAGCTCTGACTTAGCGATCATAGGCTGAATTTAAACCAGAAAATGTAGATAGGAACCAACAATCATCAGCTTGATCCATTTAACCTAACAGTGAATCAGTTAAGTTCAAAATTATGCTCTGAGTATGGAATGCCGTCCTGTTGATGAGGTTTCAAGGCACTTGAATTAGGCAGAGAATGGTCTGCACAGAAAAAGTGAGCAGGTCCGGAAAGAACAGAACCAAGGTTTTTCTCATGGACTTGCTTCGTCAAAACTATTGTAGATAAAACTTTGTTGTCAACCAGACACTATAAATGTATGAAGCCTAACAGTCAAATTGGAATATAATAGTGGTGTGATTTTTTTTTAAAGTCTGTTAGATTAACAAATCTTCACTTTATTCCTTAATTCCGTCATCTGTCCCACAAACATTTATTAAGCATTGATTAGTGATGTGTATTTGGTAGTGTTGGTCCTAAAGGAATAAAGACCAACGTGATATGAATATTCGTTTCTGCTGTATTTCTGATCCCAATTTTCTGATGTTTCTGATGCTGTACTTCTGATCCCACGTTTTCAGATGTCCGTGTCCCCACTGTGTGACCCGGCTGCTAACTCCAGGAGACTGTAGGGTCTCCTAATTAGAGAATGATCTGGAGGTCATCAAGAAGGCAGAAGCTAAGCAGAACTGTATTTTTCCTCTCAAACTGCCTTTATTTTTAATTTTTAAAGGATCTTTCAACATGGTTAAATGGTAGATATTCTAAAACATGAATACATTTTCTCTGTTTTTTTCAGGCAAAATGAAAATGTGTTTATACTGGGCTTGCTAATCTGAATCATTCAAATGTAGTGCGTATTTTGGGGTAGACGTTGATCTCCACAGAAATATTTTTAACTTTTCTGTTTTTTCTTTTTTTCTTTCAACAGTTTTACCTAGCCACACATGTGGAAATCCGGGGGAAATCCTGAAAGGAGTTCTGCACGGAACAAGGTTCAACATCGGGGACAAGATCAGGTACAGCTGCCTCTCCGGCTACGTCTTGGAAGGCCACGCGGTTCTGACCTGCATTGTCAGCCCTGGGAATGGTGCTTCGTGGGACTTCCCGGCTCCCTTCTGCAGGGGTGAGTCCCAGATGACCAGATGGCGTTAGCAACCCAGAATCAATACATGGCTTTGATCCTGATGGTGAAGAAGTTCCCACTGAGTGAAAAGAGTCTCCCTCCCATTGGCTCTTGGCATGCAAGCTTATCCGTTCCTAGAAGTCATGTTCCACGTGACCTAAGTTTGACAAAGCCAATAACAAACTTAGATGATGTTCCTTAAATACCCACATTTTTCTTCCGTCTGTTTCTCAAGTTCATGGTCTTCTGCATAATGTTATCGTTTGCTGTTCCACCAGGCATTCTAGGATTTTCTATGCACATTTATGTACTTCTTGATTTGACGGTTCCTCTTTTATCTTTTTCCTCCTTGAAAATGACAAACACACCTTGATAATTAAAGGATCCCTTTTGAGGACTCTTTCAACTCTCTTAGACCTTTGAAACAAGGTGACTGTAAAAAATAACACTGTATCCAAGTGCTCAGCGACATGATTTGGGGCGAGGTTAGAATTTCTTTCCTGACACATCTTGTGATTTTTAGCCTTTTCCATAACATTATTTTACTGCTCCCATAACTTTAGGAGTGAGCTTACTGTAACTCTTAAGTTCTGAGTCCTCTGAGAAAAAACTCATCTTAGGGTTTCAAAAATAACAAGTGTGGCCAACCTTTATGACGGCCTTTACCGGGAGGCCAGAGAACGTGCAGAGCTGCTTTACTGGGATCGCTCCGATACTCACAGCAACCATGGCAATAATAACTCTAGACGCTCATTTAACAGATAAAGAAACACAATTTGTATTTTCTACATGTCCCAGACACAGGCAGTGGGGTTGAGGCTCACAGCCACGTCTGACTCCAGTCTGGGCTCAGAGCTGGGCACATCCCCAGCCTCAGCCTCCACACCTCGCAGGGCAAAGCCTTGTCACCCACGGGCTTCCCGTTCCGTCTGTGCTGCGTAATGGGTACTTTGCTAACTCCTTGCAGGATGGCTTATTGCTGCCCGTGCTACCGTCCTGTGCCAGGCCCCTGCTGGTGGCTAGTCCGGACTGGTAGCTTCCGTGGTTTCCTGTCTCACCTTCCCAAGCTGGTGTTCCACGGCAGATTCCTTTTGCAGCGGAGGAATCCGAAGTTAAGAAATGGGACTTGCCCGAGGCGTTCTAGCTCACAGTTGATGGAGTTCAGGCACAACGTGTTCCAGGAATTCCTCCACCTGGGAGAAATCCCATTGGGAATATTTTCTATTCCAAGCGTCTCTTTTTCCTCTGGAAATGCTTACCTCCGCTGCGTATTTCTAAAGTCCATCATCTCTCTCCCTCTTTTTCTCCTTTCCTTTACTGCTATTACCTATTTTCCATTTTGTCAAAAGGACAGTGTACTCAACACCCAGGCCTTGGTTCCATTGACATGTTGTTCTTCCCGATTCTCCTCAACTAACTGCTGACCTGCCACCAGGCCCTCCTAACTGCGGGCCGTCTTCCTGGTCCCACCATTGTTCCCTCTCAATAGGGAACCGTTGGGTAGTAGATGAGAAGTAACCGAACTGCTGGGTGGGAGGTAATAGAGCTCCGGGAAACACGGGCGCTCCCGCGGCTTCCTTCCCTGGTCCCCTGGGTGCCAGCCTTTCCCTTTTGAACCTCACTCATCTCTGTTCCCACTCCCTGGCCATCCTTCCCAGCACGCATGGCCCCTCGCCCCCTCTCTCCCGCAGCCAGACCCCTTCAGGGCCTCAGCAGGTCTGACGTGCCCAGTCTTCGTCGTGGCTACGCACGTGCCCCAGGACAGCCCTGGCTTGGCTGAACGGTGAATGTCGTCTGCCAGCGCTCCCGGACACAGGCGGACGCCTCTCTCCCCACGTGCAGTGTTCTGCCCGGGCTCCCGGACACTGGCTTTCCTCACAGCTACAGATGGCGGCGTCTCTTCTGCTCTGCATTCCTCACGCCCCGCTATGAGGCAGACGTCCCCATGCAAGGAAGCTTTACACCACAGAAATGGGCAGACCCGACCCACCGGTTATTGTTTTTTCCTCCCAAAGAATTCCTTCCCAGTGTACGACTCCATGCTTAATCGCAAACATTTGCTGTTTTTATCCTGTTACACAGTTTACCTGTTTATCTCCCGTGGGGTCATAAATCTTACTAATTTATCAAGTTGACACTAAAGTCCCAGTTTCTGTCATTTCTTACTTTGCAACCTCCTTTGAGCTTGCTTCAAAAACAAGTCCTCTGCCACAGCATGGATTTTTGTTACCATTTTATAGTTGAATATACTGTCTTAACATCGCTTCTTGAATTAGTCTCTAACCTCCCAGGAGATAGTACGGAGTCATACAGGCTTTGTGACTACACCCTGGATTTCCCTTACATTAAAATTTAGCCGGGTCTGTGGCTCTTTCCCCTTACCGCTATCCCTGATCCCCCCGGGACGTGATAGGGACGTAGAACTATGCTGAGTACCACATAAGGAGTCGTTACAAGCTTGAAAATGTAAGAAGTCAATATTAACAATCGCCCCTTCTTTCTTCCCAAGGAGTTTTCTTCTTAATTGAAGGGTCTTTATCAGTTACACAATTATAAACCTTATAAAGTCAAAGTTAATATAACTTTAAACCCATAATCATTCTTATTCTGTCACCAATTTATTAAATTCCAACTATATTAATATACTTTTGTCAAGATAAATATTTTTCCCTTTATTACAGATCATTACATTTATGCCTCTATTTTGCTTTTCCCAGTGCTTGGGCTAGTAGCAAATTCAAAAGGCATTAAATTAGATACAATTATTTTATGAAACAAATTTGAAAGCTGCAACAGTATGTCATCAAACTGGGTAACTGAATCACCAAGAGAAAAAAAAAACAAAAGACAATGACCTAATTCTTATAAACGTGTAGATGGCGTATCTAGGGAAGACATAAATGGATTTCAGTAAAGTGGGCTTAGATTATTTATAAAAATGAAATGAGTATATTTTCTGCTTCCCCAACCTTCCAGCTGTTTAGTTCCAGGAATCACTGGAGGATTCTTCTTGATGATGCTACTTAACCGTAACACCACTATATCCCGTTACAGTGTTTCTTGTGAGTGCCGAAAAATGTACATATTAACTCCCAGGGACAGCATTTAACCTGAACAATGACTCCTAAAGGTGTGTATCATTTCTAGAGTCGTGATACTCTTTAAAAAAAGATGGCAGAACCATGTATTCAATGAAATTAGTACATAACAGAAGAGGAGACCAGCCAGCTCTGCTTCCAATGGATTCCTCTAATTCCTATGACCTGCGTCAAAATGACGTCTTTCCAGGGTGAGAGTCTAGATTGCCTTCTTCTGGAGGCATCCTGTTTCAGTCTTCCCCATTTATCCTGGAGTTTTCAACTTAACATCTGTATCTTAATTTCAGTCCATTATTTCTTATGGCTCCTATGGTCTCTTCCAATCTTGCAAAGATTTGCTGTTCCTGCCTGTGCAAGTCTGGTGGGTTCTTAGCGCAGAAATACAAAGGAGGGAAAGAAGGAAGTAGATAGAATGAATAACAGATGCGCTGAGCTTCGAGTTTAAGTGTCCTCTTCATCTGCTTTATGCTTTCCTCATTATTATTATTGATTATTATTAAATCAAAAACACTTTAACATCAGAGGCCAGGATATATCACATATTCCTTTGGTCCCCAGGACACTGGAGGGTCATAGAGTATAAAATCCAAAAGAGAAGAGATTGTTCTTGAACGGAAACTGAACAGCAGGGTGTTGTCCCCAGATTTATGGCATGATCAAGAAGGTAGAAAGGAAATCGGTAAGGATCTGCATTTGGAAAATGCTCCTTCATGAGAAACCATTTATCTGATCCCAAACAACCCCATGAGCAAATGGTCCTCACCTCCCATCATCCCAGCATGGAGTGGGTGCGGCCCTCCTTCCTGCCTCTCCGAAGACGCTGCAACGCTCTGATTCTGGACCTCACTTTTCAAGTACAGTGTGATCTTACATCTGCTGCCTTATTCCGTGAGTACAGTCACATAGAGGCTAGGTAGATATAAGAGACATTTGGGGAACTTAGCTATGGCTGGGCATAGAAGAGATTAAGATAGCTTAAGTTTTGTTTTATGTTTTGCATAAATGACAGGGCAGTTGCAACAGGCGTGTGCTATTTGAAATAAGCCAGCTCCAAGAACACGCTAGTCCACTCCAGCCAAAGATGCATGCTCTTTCTTCGCTAAACATCACCTTTGATGTGCCTTGATGCTTTCAATGATGGAACACTTTGTATTTGCAGAGTGCTTTATAAAATAACTTTTAGCAGCTATTACAGAGCTGAGATCCCTGAAGTCATAGCTTTGGACATTATCAATTATAAGCGGTCTTAAATATCTTATTTTTGTCTATTCTGCATTTTACAAATTAGTCTGTATTAACATGTGCACAACTCCTATGAACTCCCATAGAAAGGCATCTAACAATGGCATTTATATAATTTCAATTTGCAAATATGCTGAAGACCATAAATTCATGAACCTGTTTGTATCTGCAGTCACCTTGAGATGTAGGCAGGGGAAACACAGTTATTCTTGTAATGAAAGAGAGGAGGTTTCAAATTGTGCTGACATAGGTTATAAATTTGGGGCTTGAACAATATAAGAAGACAGTTGATTATATCATCCTGCTTTTACTAAAATTTGTTTACTAAAAGTGGCATACACACATAATTTAAAAAATAGTAATAACTTACTACTTATTATAGTAAGTAATATAGTAACTAATATGGTTATTACTTACTATAATAATAACTACTATGAAAAGAAACACCCCATTGAAACTACCATTATGCCACAGATAGTTTGATAACATTTGACGGGTTTTTAAAAAAAATTTATTTTTTTATAAACATATAATGTATTTTTATCCCCAGGGGTACAGATCTGTGAATCACCAGGTTTACACACTTCACAGCACTCACCGTAGCACATACCCTCCCCAAGGTCCTTCACCCAGCCACCCTCTCCCTACCCCTCTCCGCCCGGCCCCCCTCAGTTTGTTTTGTGACATTAAGAGTCTCTTATGGTTTGTCTCCCTCCCAATCCCATCTTGTTTCATTTATTCTTTTCCTACCCCCCAACCCCCCCCATTGCATCACCACTTCCTCATATCAGGGAGATCATATGATAGTTGTCTTTCTCTGCTTGACTTATTTCGCTAAGCATGATATGCTCTAGTTCCATCCATGTTGTCGCAAATGGCAAGATTTCATTTCTTTTGATGGCTGCAGAGTATTCCATTGTGTATATATACCACATCTTCTTGATCCATTCATCTGTGGATGGACATCTAAGTTCTTTCCATAGTTTGGCTATTGTGGACGTTGCTGCTATAAACATTCGGGTGCACGTGCCCCTTTGGATCACTACATTTGTATCCTTAGGGTAAATACCCAGTAGTGCAATTGCTGGGTCATAGGGCAGTTCTATTTTCAACATTTTGAGGAACCTCCATGCTGTTTTCCAGAGTGGCTGCACCAGCTCGCATTCCCACCAACAGTGTAGGAAGGTTCCCCTTTCTCCGCATCCTCGCCAGCATCTGTCATTTCCTGACGTGTTGATTTTAGCCATTCTGACTGGTGTGAGGTGATATCTCATTGTGGTTTTGATTTGTATTTCCCTGATGCTGAGTGATGTGGAGCACTTTTTTCATATGCATTTGACTACTTTTTTATTATTATAACTGGTTATACCATTCTTTTTTATCAAATTTTTAATTGACATTTTGCTTTGAGTATTAAGATCTGTTATACTCATCTACATCTTGTTTGTCCTAATTTATTTTTAAGATTCTGTACATTTTCTTTTGTTTCTCCTAATTCAGATTTCTGCCTATTATCTTAAGAATTTAAATACACAGTATATCTTTTTTCCCCCCCAAATACACAGGCAAGGCTTTAGTGGGGCTACAGCTGAAGCTGAGGGAGGCCTGGCACAGCCAGAGAGCAGTGATGCTGTCTCTCCGAACAGAGCAGAGGCCCTGCTTGTACTGAGAACCTGCCCACTCTGGTTCACGGTGGAATAGTCTGTTAGGGTTCCCAGTCTACTTAGCGGTAGGAGGAAGCCGGAAAAGGGCTTCACCCTGATTGGCTGGAAGGGTTTCATCTTGATTGGTTGGTAGTGACAGGCAATGCCAGCCGCTCACTGGTGCTTTGTGAAACCGCGGTCCTCGGGCTGATATACCAGCCTGCATCCTGGAGCATCCTAGTCTGGCCTTGGGACGGCTGTCCGCCCCCAGTAGCGAGCCAGCAGAGCTTCACGTCCGGACTCTTCAACCCCACTAAGCCCTGTCTTGTCTTAGGATTTCTTCATGGTTGCCAAAATATGCTCCCAGAATTGATGTCTGAGGGCCAAAAATGCTAGAAACAAGGCCAGACCCCAAAACCAAAGGCCTAGGCGAGGCTTGATCAGGGACAGAGCTCAAGCTGAAAGGAAGCACGGCACTGGCAGAGAGCAGGTAGCTGGCCTCGCCCTTTCTGGTGGACCTTCTAATCCTTACCTCTTGTCTTATTCTCTCGGCAGTAGTAGAACTTTTGCAATATCACAGTTGTTCACATTTACATTTTATGTTATAATCATAATCAAGTCTTTCTTAATTTGTCTAAAGGCTGAAAAGCAATAAACAGTCATATTATTATAACTATGTAAATATTTTTCCACTGCCGAGCTAAGTATTATGCCTGTAATCACGTTGCCTCCTCTATAAGCCAATATCACGACCTCTGTGCCACTCAGAGTTCAGATGAGTTCTTTCTCAGCCTCATTATTCGTAATAATGCCATAATTACTTTTGTTTCACATTTGGACCAAGGCTGCTTTCTATACCTTACTTAGCTAATGTCCTGTTAGCAAGCTCCAACGCAAATGTTGTGTGCACATGTTTACCACCACATGAATGTTTCTGACTAGCAACTGGTTCTGATACAATTGATCATCTGGGGGCTTGTGTATCTGGGTTTCCGTGACTTGCCAGCCTTGTCTGCACGCACTTGGCAGCGGGAGGACAAAGCTGGAGTGAGTAGAGCAGGTCCCCGCATGTCCATCGTGTTGGTTAGACTCAGCCCTTGTGTTCACACCTAATCAGAAAGGAGGTGAGGAGTTGGATCTTCCTTGGTCAGGAGGAAGAAGAGACAGATTGGGTCAACGGCTGGCCTGGTTGCGCCACGACTGCCTTCCATTGGTCCTAAAATTTTGAATCATCTCTATTTTTCCCCTTGTGCATTAGTAAAACTTACGTGTTGTCAAAATAATACGGATGTCTCCTACTTTACATGTTTGAATTTTTACTAGGAGCAAACTCTGTTCTTCTTCCTGAAGGCCATAGACTTTCTGGTAAACCAGATTGCTTCACATTTCACAGACCATAGCTTTCTGTCCTTCCTGAAGTCTCTGGTTGCCACTGCTCCCAGGGATTGTACTTCCATTGCCCGGGGAAGGGCTCCTGCTCCCTGAGCTGTCCCTTAAGTGCTCTGCACTGGCTTCCCAGGCTGTTCCGTCGCCACCCCGCTCACGCTGCCCGCTCCTTCCTAAATCCAGCGTCTTCCTCTTTCATCGGTTCACCTCAAATGGCTTCTTAAGAACTGTTACTTCAGAGGCAAATCCTTTAAGCCTGAGCACGCGTGCAAGTGTTCATGTCTGCGTCCACATTGATGGACACTAGAGATGAGTATAAACTTATACATGGAGAACATCTCTTCCCAGAAGTGTTAAAGCATTCTTGGGTCATTTTAAGTGTATTAGTGTCTTCTGCTGAGGTATGATTTCTCTTTCTGCACACACATCCACACACGCACATGCACGCATGTGCACACGTGTAGGCAATTGGACTTTGAAGTTTGTAACTGAAGGGTTCGGTTCACGTTAAAGAAGTCATGTTTCCTAGGCATATGTCAAAAGAGAAAATGGAGAGGTTTTTAAGAAAGCAAACACATGTGAAAGATTTTTTTGAGGGAAGAAACTATATTTGTAATCTTCTTGGGTAGAAAGATAACACACTCGGTGTAGAAAAACGCCACAGACACACTGGTTCGAGATGAGCTAGGCTGGACCTCAGAGCTGCTTCTGGGTGTGATGTGGCTGTTTGGGGATGTGACGCTCATCACCTTTGCAGGGATTAAGGGGATGTGCAGCTGCCAAATGCCTAATAAAACCCAATTCCTCAGTGTTTAGAACAGTGTTTCCCCTAGAAATATGATGCAAGAATGAGCTGCCACACGTTATTAAAATTTCCCACTAATTACTTTGATGAAGTAAAAAAGAAACAGGTGAAATTAATTTTAATACATTTTCTTAACAAGACATAGCCCAAACATGAACTTCCCAACACATGATCAGCATAAACTATTAATGAAGTAGTTTGTGTTTTTTCCACACTCTTCTGGAAAACCTGGTGTGTATGTCACAGTTGCAACATGCCTCAGTGTGGAAGCCGTATTTCACATTCTCATCTGCCACATAGGCTGGTGACGGCTGTTTCCAAGGGCTCAGATTTCCTTTGCAGGCAGAGGAGTTTTAGTATTCTTTGTCCCTGGCACACCGATTGTCAACGCACGTGGAGTCGTGCTGCTGAGTGGGCTTCATTTTCACTTATGATGTAGATTCAGTATAGAGATGTAGGTTCATGATAAGGACTGATAAGAAAATGGGTCTGAAGTACACAAATCTGTGTCATGGTCTGATTGGAATTCTTCCCTTAACTCCGCAGCAAGTGCTGAAGCAGATTTGAGCTGAATGGTATCGGAAAGTAGAGTCTATTTTTAAAATTAGTTTAGGTAAGAGATAAGAGGGAGCTAGCTCTTGATTGATCCGAAAAGGTTTCTCAAAAGGAACCTCATTTCAGATGCCGTCTGACTTGGAGCAAATGACACTGGGTCTAATGAATGAAGATTATGGAAAACTTTGAAGAAGGTGCAGATTAGCTGGCGGTGTAAGCAAAGAATTGGAAACAGCTTTGTGCATGTAGGACCGAAAAGTCTGAACCAGTGGGGGTGAGGGGGTGCCTGGGTGGCCCAGTAGTAGCGGAAGCATCTGCCTTCAGCTCAGGTCATGGTCTCCGGGTCCTGGGATCGAGCCCCATGTCCCGTTCCTTGCTCTGCTAGGAGTCTCCTTCTCCTTCTGCCCCTCCCCCCATTCATTTTCTCCCTCTCTCTCTCTCAAATAAATAAAATCTCAAAAGTATGAATGAATAAAAGGAAGACTTTCTGGGGAGGGGAAAAGCTAGATTTAATTCTGGGGTCTAGCTTTCCCATTTGTAAACTGTTACATACGCTACAGTCAGATGCTCACACAGCCAGAAACCAACACAGGTGATGTCTGGACCCAGTGGCTTAGCACCAGAGGCCACATACCCAATCTTTACACAATGTTATAAAGAGAAAAAGCAAATATTTTGAAAAGATGCTATTCTCAGTATTCGTATGAGAATTATGGGACATGGCCTAGGCTAGGCACCTTGCAAAGTCCTCAGCACTAAAGAAGGTGAAGGAAGCAGAGTAGGGTTTCAGGGGCGAGGCTGCTACCTGGGAGCAAGTTGTGTTTACGCCAGCCCTGTGCGGTAGCTTTGCTCAAACCCCTTCCCTCTCTCTGCCCTGAACGTCCTTCTCTGTGTAAAAGCGCCTATTCCATACATCTGGTGTAGAGAGGAAGTGGGATAATCCAGGTAAAGTGCTTAGCAAAGAAGCTGACATAGTAAAGTTCTATAAATTTTTAAATTTATAAATATGAATCTATAAATTTATGAAATTCTATAAACTATTATAAGTACTCCTATCCCTTCTGCCTTCAGTCTTAAACGCAGCATCAGATTCTGGAATTAACTGAATGAAGCCCAATGACAAACGATCTGAAAGTAAATTCACGTAAAGTGCGGGACTTCTGTGGTGGCAGCCCTCAGAAGGTCTTCGTGCATCACTGATAATGTACGGCACAAAAAAAGAAAGAACTGTCAGGCTGATTTAAGGAGAGAAATTGAATGGAGGGGAGGCTCAGACGGAGGAGAGATGAAGGGCCTACTAGGGGGTTTGTCCACGGAGGAACAGGTCATTCATCCTATGGGTCGCTACTGAAATGCATTGGCAAGGGGCGCCTGGGTGGCTGGGATGGTTGGGGCATCTGCCTTTGGTTCGGGTCATGATCTCCAGATCGTGGGCTGAGCCCCGTGTAGGGTTCTCAGCTCAGTGGGAACTCGGCTTCTCCCTCGCCCTCTGCCTCTCCCTTTGCTTGTAGGCTCATCTCTCTCTCTAAAGGTTTAAAAATAGAAAGGCATTGGTAAGACACAAATCACATAGACAACACACACATGAATATCCAAACGCATATGCATCGCGTGACAGGGTAGAGTTAGCGATGTTCCAGATGTAGATTCTTTCTAGAGTTTTTTTCTCGTAAGGGAATCCTCAATCAAACTCAAAGTATCTGAATAGCAAGTAGAGCAGCATTCATTTTCAGGAGATGGACATTTCAGTTTGGTTACTTAAAATGTAAGGTTTTAAGAAAACTTTGTGATACGGATGGTAAAATCTCTAGCTGCAACCAGTATATACTTGCATTTAATGCATATATATATATTATATATATATATAATATATATATATTATATATATATATAAAATAGATAATGCGAGCAGTATATACTTACATATAATGCCTTACGTATATACTTGCATTTAATTTTCTCAGCAACTGTTCAAGTTCCAAGTGTCCGTAGGGCCTTTTTCTTACAGAGTCTCGGGCACCAAGGTGTGAAGTGACTTTTCTGAGGTCACCGAGTAGCAGGAGCAAGAGGCAGGATCTGAACCTGGGCGTCTCATGCCCTTTGTCCTCGCGGTGCTCTGCCAGTGCCCTTCTAATTTACAAGAAAAATAAACGTCTTTAAAAGAATCTTAAGGGGGCACCTGGGTGGCTCAGTGGGTTAAAGCCTCTGCCTTCGGCTCAGGTCATGATCTCAGGGTCCTGGGATCGAGTCCCGCATCGGGCTTTCTAATCAGCGTGGAGCCTGCTTCTTCCTCTCTCTCTGCCTGCCTCTCTGCCTACTTGTGATTTCTGTCTGTCAAATAAATAAATTAAAAAAAAAAAAAAAAACTTAAAAAAAAAAAAAAGAATCTTAAGTTTTCGTTTGGAAATAAACACTTTGAGTTTGAATTCAACCTTCTCTTCTTGAGAACGCGGTGCTTGAGCCCTGCCTGAAAAGCCTGGGGAGGGGCAGGGGGAACACGGCTTCTATGGAGATGTGCTGTCGGAATCAGCAGGTGACTCAGTTTCCCCCTGGAGAGACGAAAGTGCGGGAGAGTGTTCACTGTCCTCCTGCCCCTCACCCGCCCCTGCGTGCAGCACTGCGGGAAGTCTCCAGCCCCGCAGGCCTTTCAGAGGTTGTGGGCCCAGAAAGGAGCAAAACAAAGGCAGTCGGAGGCCAGGAGGGGAAAGTGGTGCTGGGTCTTTTGTGTCTTTTGTGGAGGTGCAAAGGGTTGAAGCCACGCAGTCCTCAGAATGTCCCCTGGAAGTGACTAGCAGGGTTGCAAATGAAAACCTTTGTGCAAGCTTAGCTCAAGAGAACCTTAAGCCTGTAGAGGGCTGTTTGGCTATAAGGCCTTTCTCCTATTTTATTGTAAAGGCTAAATATGATTGGTGAAAGCTGTTTCTTTGCAGAGTAAATCAATCTTGGAGAGAACAAAGCAGACAGTGGTCTGTTTTCTCAGTCTGATGGCCTTCCTGCTCTGGGAAAGGTTTTCTTTGGATTAAGCTGGTACAAACCTCTTTTCTTCTCTCTTCCTTGCAACTTTAGGGCCTTTACCGAACCTCACCCTTTGCCTGTTGTCCCAGGAACCCCCCACCTTGGCCAGAGAGGCAAGACGGAGCAGATGGGGCCCGGTAGTGTGTTCGGTGTGGCGCCAAGCGGGAGGCGCTCTGGCTCCAAGTAGAGTCCCCTTGGGAGGCAGTTGGGGCAAGATACAAAAATATTTGAGAGGTCGTTGGCCAATGATTGTCCCTTCTTTATTTTCTATTTCCAGCCAGTGGAATCTTTTAAGGTAACTGTGAAATGCTCAAGAGGGAAAGCCCTGGGGAAGGAGAGACGGCATGGCCAACCATTTTATTTAGAGCAACTCTCCGTGGCAGGTGTCATATTCGGAACTTTATATCCACTAATCTATATTGTCCTAAATTTTGAAGTTAAGATCCATAGTTTGTGATGAGGAACTGAATTCCCTGACATGCAAGGAATCTTCTCCAAGGCTACAAGGACGGTTGGTGCTGTAGCTGGTTCTCTCTTCATGCCTTTTACACTTCCTGCCGACTGCTGCCTCCTTCCTGGGGAAAGTTGAAGGGGAGGTTGTTTGCTTTTGTTTTGTTGAGTAGCATGATCTGTCAACTATTACAAATAATAGCAAATGCGTGAGTATCGGAAGCTGAGCTTCCATAAAGTCTAACCTTGTTTCTGTCTGAACACATGCATTTAAGATAAATATTCACCTAAATGTGTCAAAACACATTGCCAGTATTATGTGATGGTTTTAAAGCATACCGGATATGACAGCTGTTAGGGTTTTTTTTTTTTTTTAATTTTTTTATTAAAGAGATGACTGATTTTATCCATTTGGGGTGGTTGCATTTTTTCTTCAAAGAATGGATGATCGTTAGTGAGCCAGGATGCCATAAAGTGAAGAACCAGGAACCGGTTTCAGGAGCACCTTCGATTCAACAGACTCAGTAATGTACGCCTGTGGTCCGTGGGGCGCTGTCTCGGGCTGCAGATTGCTTTAATTGATAAGCCTCCCATAACGTGACTGGAAATAACAATATGTCACTTGCCAGTGCTTTATGAAATGTCACTCAAGGTTTTTTAATGGCAGACATTCCATGGCTGGTGATGGGGCGCGAGAGAGGCTCGGAAGAGGTAGCTGGAGAGGCGGAGAAGGGAGAGAAGTCATGCTTCTTATGGGAGCTATAAATTCTGTGACATTTAAAACACAGCTGTGTTTTTATCCGTTATGTTACCGAAATAACATCAAATGCATCTTAAATGATCTGTCATGTCAGGACCACACATTACAAAGTAAGATTGAGTGTGACAATCTTCATATAAGAAACCTGGCTCTAAATTAAGTTTGAATGGCTTTGGACAGTTTTGTTTTAAGTAGTTTTCTTGCATACTGTGCAATAAACAAGTCTAAGTCTTACTAAAATAGAGGGGGGAAGAGGTATCAAAAATATATGTCAACGTAAGATTATAGTAAATTTGGTTCATGTGTTTTTCATTTCAGTCTGCTACACGCTTTCTGCTAAATGCCTTTTTTTTTTTTTTAAGATTTTATTTATTTATTTGACAGGCAGAGATCACAAGTAGGCAGAGAGGCAGGCAGAGAGAGAGGAGAAAGCAGGCTCCCCGCTGAGCAGGAAGCCTGACGTGGGGCTCGATCCCAAGAGGGGCTCAATCCCAGGACCCTGGGATCATGACCTGAGCCGAAAGCAGCGGCCTTAACCCACTGAACCACCCAGGCGCCCCCTAAGTGCTTTTTTTTAAAAATAACATTATCTCATTAAATACTGTCTTGTAACAACTCTAAATTATAATCACAGGTGTCTATGAGCCAATTATTTTTCAATTTTGTGGGTTAATTTATAGTATTTTTCTGTGATTTTATACCAGGCTTCCATATTCAGTCATAGAGCCGAGCATAACTAGTGCTCATATAAATACCGCACCCCACCCCCCCGCCCCCGGTCAATGCTGTTGACTGGGACAGGTAGTAACGGGCGTGCTGAGTGGGAAGGACTTGATCGCTGGAGATCCTGCTTTGTCACATACGAGCTGGGACATCTCGGACAAGCTCTTTGCTTGTAAAGCCTCTGGTTCTGAATCTGTCGCATTAGGCTAATACTTTGACTCTCATGGAACTGGTAAGGATTCCATAAGATGCTCAAAGTGCACCACATGAATAATTGCTGTGGTTACTGTAAACTTTAGCATGGAAGAGCTGAGATGCAGAGAGAGAACAGAGACCACAGGAGACCAGCTCAAGCTCTGAGAAGCTCGGATTTTGAAATCATAGAGCATATGACTTTTTTTTTTCTTTTGCAAGATTAGTGTTATAAACTTTTAAGTTTTAATTGATAGCATTTTATTCTCAATATCCTCAAAATTATACAAATTGTTATTTCTCTCCCCATAATTGAACATAATGAGTGTTTCCAATGTTTGCTGCAGCACATAATGCTATAATTAATGTCTCTGTACATATAGCTTTGCTTTTGTTCTATTTAATCCATTCCTAAGGACAGAGTTCTAAGAATGCTATTTATGCCGTGCACACTTGCTCAACAAAATTCCATGCCGCAAGGAGTTTCTCCACAATTACTCTCAGTTTCGATGCTAATATTCACTTTTAATTTGCTGAGAATTTAGTAGCATCAAAATGATGTCCCAAAGTTGCTTTAATTGTCTTTTGATTTCCAGTAGAACATGCCTGTTTACTATTTGTATTCAGTCATTCATTCTTTAATGAAACTCTTAGTTATCAAGGACCTATGAGTGTTCAGATACACTCCTGTCAGGTCAGTAAACTCTTCCTATCAAGGGTCAGGTAGTAAATATTTTATGTCTTTCAAGCCATATCGTCTCTCTATCAGCTACCATAGTCAGTCATTGTAGAGACACGTTTCCATAGGTACTACCTAAACAAATAGGCATGGCCATGTTCCAATAAAGTTTTATATATAAAACATGAGGACAAATGTGGTCCACAAGCTGTAGTTTGCGTCCATTCGTTTCTGAAGCTGTGACTACAAAATGAACAAAAGAAGAAAAATCCCAGCTGCCATGGAAATACTGTTTTTCATTGGGGATTGATTACATAGATACATAAAGAGATGAGTTAAAACGAATATGTCACATATCTAATAGTAATAAGTGACATTTGACTCAGAGCTGCAGTGACCAGCTGCTTGTTTGGTCCAGGGCTGTCCCAGTTTTGGCACCTAAAGTCCTATATCCTGAGAAACCTCTGTCTTTGGCAAAACCGACCTCACTTGGACCCCTTGTGGAGGTTAAGAGAGTAAACCCTACAGGAATATCAAGAGCGTGGTCCAGATCAAGGAAGCAGCCAGGTCTTTGGTCCGGAGACTAGCACACACAGCGAGAGAACGAGGAATGACGGCAGCCAGTATGGCCGAAGCAGACTGGACAATGGTGTGCTGGACAAGGAGGTCAAAGAAGTGGTCCAACACGTGGACACTAGTTTCTATTGTGAACAGTATGAAAGGGCATTAGAGTGTTTTGAGAATTAACATCATCTGCCTTAGAATTTAAGAGGATTACTTGGCTGCTTTGTTGAGAAGAGAATCTGGTGGGGAGGACAAAATCAGAGAAGGTGTTAGGAAGCCATCTCAATATTCAGATTGAGAGATGTTATTTTGAGAGGTGATGGCAAGGTGGTAGGCATACTGCGAGATCCAGCTGGACTGAGAACATAGTTTGAAGAAAGGGCCAATAGGGTTCTTCAGCACTGCACTCCTGGAATGTGAAAGAAACAGAAGAGCCAGGGGTGATGCCAAGACCTTTTTACGGAGCCACTGGAACAGTGGAGTTGCTATCTGTTGAAGTGGAGACGTCGGTGAAATTTCAGATTTGGAAAGGGAAGGATCAGGAGTGTGACTTGGGTGTGAGTCTGGAAGACTGTTTAGACATCCGTGGGGATGCATCATGTAGGTAGTTGGTTACACGGCACTGAATTCAGGAGAGAGATCTGGAATTGACAGATCTGGGAAAAGACCAGTTGAAGGACTGTCCGCATAGAGATGGAGCTGAAACCCATGCAGCTGGGCCTGGATGAGACCCGTAAGGGATGGATGCAGTCTGGGAAGAACATGGTCTAGCGATGGAAACTCGGGCATTGTGCTAAGGATTGGAGGGTGGCATGAAACACAAGTGGGGCTGAGTGTAAATGGCCAGTAAGGTCAGAGCAAGCCTGAGAAGAGTAGTTCCTAAGACTCCTAGTGAATAAATGTGTGTACACATTGTACCAGTGCCATTTTTATTGTAGCATATATGGAAGATATAATCACTGGTTGAAAATGAGAGAAGGGATCACTCTACAGTTTTTGAAAACTTCTGTGAATTTGTAATTATTTCAAAGTTTAAAAGAAAGTTTTAAAAGTCTAGTGGAAAAGCAGAAGCATTTCAAGGAAGAGGAAATGGATGACTGTCCAGTGTTGCTGAGGGCTTATGTGACATGAGAACTGACTGTAGATTTATTTGTTGCTCCTTGAGCAGCTGCAGTGAGCCAGGAAGGACAAAATCATGAGTCAAGTGGGTTCAAGAGAGGATGAGAAAAAAATTAAAGATTTCAATTATAGACACTTTTTTTTTGAAATGTGTGCCTGGGAAAGGGACTTTTTTTTTTTTTTTTTTTTTCAAATTAAGACTAGAGGTGTGTGTGTAATCTGGAGGGAGATGTGGACTCAAGGTGTAGTTTCTTTAAGAAAACTGGGGTAAGTTATAAAATGTTTTATGCTGAGGACAATTCTCTAAAGAAAAGGATCATATTGAGAGAGGAGAGAGTGGTGAAGCTTGGGCTTAGGAGCTTGATCGGGGACGGAAGCAAGAACACACACACATGTTAACACTGGGGGGAACCTTTCTGGTGTGTACAGGGTGCATATTTTATGAGCACAAGTACGAGGAGGGGATCAAATGGGGTATCCATAGATTATAACATTTCTTTAGATTGTATTTTATTTTTAGTGAACAGAACACTGAAATCACTACATAAGGATAAGAATATGGTGGGGCATGTTGGCAAGCAAAGAATGAAGGGACTATGAAATGGCCATCCCCCAAAAGGAAGACTCGAAACTGATGGAAATGAAGGAAGAATGCCATCTCAAAAGCCAGTGTGGATTTGGTCATCGATTTAAAGTTAGACCCATCTGCATATTTCTGGTTTTGCTTTTTCTCCAGCCATATCTAACTACACGGGAATAAATGTGGATTTGGCCCAAGTTTGAACCTAAGGTATTGACAATGGACCTCAGCAAGGACAAGGGAAAAAGAGTTAAATAATGGCTGGAAATCTAAGGATGGCAAGAGGAGACACAAGGACATGAAGGAATGAGTGGAAAGTGGCAAGATCAGTGAACTCTGAGGTCCAGGGAAGCCACAGAGTCATTGAAGACCAGGTGTCCAGGAAAATGGGGGTCTGATTACAGGACATTGCAGCTCTGGAATGCAGCTCTGGAAAATGCAGCTCTGGAAAACCATGAGGTGTCATGGTGAAAAGATGGAAGGCTGGGTTTGGGACAAAAGGGTGGCTTGGAGCTGGGGTTGGAGAAGAGGTAGTGAGTGACGTGAGAAGCCAGTCTTCGAAGGACAATCCAGCATGGATACGGAAATCAAGAATAAGACCAAGCATGGAGCTGGACAGAGTGGCCGTGTGCCAGAGATAGGCATATCCAAAGAGGAATGAGGATGCCTTGGGAATTTTGCAGGCGACTAAAGGATGAAGGTGTTCGATTCTGGGGACCAGAGTCTCAAAGCTGGGGCACTACAGGGAGGAAAAAATAAACTATCTGGAAATAGGAATGAGATGTACATAGGTGGAGACATTATCCAGTGCCAGAGCCAGCAGTACCTGGCCGTGGCAGCAAACGCTGGCCATGTGGGAAGTGTTGAGGGGATGTACCACCTCAGAAGACATCTGGGTTTCCTCTACAGAAATAGGAACTGCCTCAGAAGGGATAAGATGTAGGAACATTTACTGATAGTTGACCTTGAGTTTCACAGGACCTAGGGGAAGAGTCAAGAGCTTGGGAAGGGTAGGAGGTCAAACCCATGAGATGCATAGGTCTTTGAGGGATTGTGGGGCTGTGGGGTGACCAGGAGACCACTACTTCTTCCGGTGACCATATACAAACATAAAGGATTTATTTTATTTATTTTTTAATAATTTGTTTTATTTTATTTTTAAAGATTTTATTTATTTATTTGATAGATCACAGGCAGAGATAGAGGAGGAAGCAGGCTCCCCGCTGAGCAGAGAGCCCCATGTGGGACTCAATCCCAGGACCCTGGGATCATGACCTGAGCTGAAGGCAGACGCTTTAACCCACTGAGCTCCCCGGCCGCCACAACATAAAGGATTTAAAAGGATAATGTCTTAATGGTCTCAGATACAACATAAGTGGTGGTACCTATGAGAACATTACAAGTACATTTGGGGCCGCCCTTCGTTCCAGGCCCTAGAGCAGCAGAAGTCTGGGAAAGTAGTTGCTCCCCGACCTTCAGCTCTTTGTGACTCTCTCCCTCGGGACCAGCCCTTCCTTTTGGGGAAAGCAGCACGTGGACTTGGGAAATGCAGTCTTACCCAAAGCAGCATATCTTTTAAAACTTACGAGAAAATGCTCAAAAATAATTTAATGAACTGTGGTTGACTGATTGCTGTCTGCCAAGTGGGAGGATCTAGTCATGGCTATTTTTATGGGGAAGACAGTTTTCGCCTCCATTTTTCTCGCACTTTACAGCTAATAATGCATTTAACCCTCACGTCAGCCTGTGAATCAGTGAGTATCTGTGGAGAGAGCATCATCCTCTCTGTTTACAGGTACATAAACTGAGGCAGAGAGAAGGGAAGACCTTGTTACACCAAAGCCAGTGGGAAAACTCCGTTCAGACCCGGACCCCCTGACTTCAGGGTTGTGACGGGCACTGGGGTTTACACAGCCTTAGGCAGAGGACGCTAGAGGATATCTCCTAATATTAGAAACTGAACACTAGGTGTGCGCTTATGTGTGTATTCCTTTTTTTCCTCTCCTGGATAATTGTCCATACAATTTTAAAATTGTCCAGAGACTGCCCATCCAGTGTATACCCTGCGTTTTGCCCTTTGTAACTCAGGAATTTATTTAAACCATCGCACAAATGTTTGGTAAAATCAGCCATGAGCCTGTGGTTCAGAGACAGCGTACTTTAATGATGTATCGTTGTTAAACTTTCAGGTGGTTTCTATTTTTCTTTATGATAAATATGGTAAGGCATGTCTCTAAATAATGTTTTATTCTGTATTTTGAATTATGCCCTTAAGATATATTCCTAGCAACATTTATACCCAGGCAAGGCATATAATACTTTTAGAGTTTAGAATGAAACTTTGTGGAAGTTTGGAAATTCCTCAAGGGAAAGAGTGCGCTCTGATTTTTGCTTACAGTCAGAATTATTTTTGCCACTTCCAGAAATCACTAGATTCAAACACATCTTTTATTAAAAACCTTATCTTCTTCTTGGATTAAGTTGATGGCATTCAGACTCCTTCGAGCTGTAGAAGCTTCTTTTCAAGTGAAAGATTTTTGTGAACCCTCAATATAGGAAAGTGATTTAAGGAAATAATTACTCTGATTGAAATTTGTCATGGGCGTCAAAGCCCACTTTGCCGGACTCTGTTTTGCTGCTCGTAATCTTTATGTGGACGTCCTAAGAGCACAATTTGTAAACTAATGAAGTGGCTCAGCGTTAATGCGCCTTATTTTCTTGAAAAAAAAAAAAAAAAATTTGTAGTATATCCCTTTTGACAGTCAGGCATGTACCTGGCACTTTAGAACCTGCCTTCATTTTCATGGACATTTAATCCATTTAACGGACTAAAAAACAAGAAAGAAAGAAAATAAAGAGAGGTGGGACACCGTGGGAATATAAATACCATTTACTATGTCAGATTTCCCAGTTGTCAGCTTCTAGATCAATCCCTCTGGTACAGCAAAATTAATATTAAAGTAAAATTTTGATGTATTTTATTCATATTAATATCCATGGAGCTTAGCTTATACCAATATCACTATATTATTTAAATATCGACTAGAATAATTTAGTTTATTTTAACAGTTACTTATCTGTTTTAATACATTTTCCTTTGTGTGGGTGATTTCGGAGCGTCCACCAGGTGGCTAGCTGTGGGCCTCCGATGAATTTCTCCGGGTTTCAGGAAGCTTGCTCCCAGTCTCCTCAATGTTTGGCTTTGATTTATTTGCTTTCTCTGCCTGCCTTGACTTTATCTCTTCTTGAGATAAATTCTTCTTGAAATTTCTCCGCTGCTCGGCTGAGTATAAAATGAGCATTCCTGGTCTTGTGCTTTAGCGACTTGCTGAAAACAAACAAAGCCAAGCAAACGTGCCGACCAAACCCCGCATGAATTGCTGCAGTGATAAAACTTTCTTGGCAATTAATTTTTGTCTGAAATACCTCTGCTTGGAGGCTGGCTTCTTGTGGTTTTTGAGACAGTTGTTCAAACTTTATACTTGAAAAAGCCCCCCATATCTCTAACTAAGCCCACTTTCTACTGCTGGTTCTAGAAATGGGGTCTTAGGATGCCACACGTAGCCCCAGAAATACAAGTTGTTGGGGTCCCCTCCAGTAACTGGATCCTGCGCCGTGTAACTGCCGCCGCTCGGAGAAGGCTGGCCTCCTTGCCCGGCGACAGGGCGTGGAGAGAGCTCACGAGTTTCAGGCTGCCTTCTAGAACCAGGTAAACCAGTCCAAAGATAAGCCCATATAGCTTATGGGCCAATGCTTTGCACTTAGCCAAGTGCTAACAAGTAAGCCAGAGCAGGGAGAGGAGACGGGAGTGACCAGAAGTGGGTGCTGGTTTACCTTCAGGAGTCGGAGAACGGGGCCCAGGAGGGGGACACCTGTCTCAGGCAGGGGCAAGGGGAGCAAAGACTCTGGGTTAGAAGCATGGCTCCGCCCCAGGAGGCCGCCTCGCTAGAACAGAGTGAAGCAAAGGCAAGGGACAGAGGGGCACCGGCAGGTGGGGTGGGCACGGGAATCGGATCACATACCACGTAGATTTGATTCCGAGTGGTCACGGGAGTGTGATGGTTTTGAGCAGGTAATGTTAAGGTGAAAGTTAGATTTTAAAAGAATCCATCTGGCTGGTTTGGGTGGAACAGATGACTGAGAAAGGGTGGCGGCTAGAAGAGGGGTTGGTACCGAGGACCGCTGCGTGTGCGCGTGTGAGTGTGTCTGTGTCCACGTGCGTAAGTGTGTAAATGGTGATGAGAGATGATTCCAAAAGTCGGTGGCTCTAAGTTTTTTTGTGTGTGACTAGTGATCTCTCCTTTTGAGAGATCAAAGATCTCTCAAAGATCAATTATATTTGAAAAATATAATTTGTCATATAAAAGAAGTAAGGTACCTATGTCACACACATACTGTCCATCAAAATACTAACCCTAAGGTTGAAGATACATGAAAACAAGGACAATAAATCTACTATACTGCTATTGATTATTTTGGTTTTTCTAGAGATAAAATAGTTTAGTTTAGAGAATTATTCCTAATTAAGTTTACATTCTTAGGTTATTCTTTGTGAGAAAAATTTATGTGAGAAAAATCTATGTGATATGTATCAAAATGAGACCATTTTCAAATACTATTGTACCCACACTAATTCTTCTAGATTATTATATGTAAGCAGACTATTTAAGGCGAAGGCCGTGTATGTTTCCCCTGTATTTTAATGCCTTCAAGTAAGCCACGTACTGATCGGTTTTTAATTTTGACTCACGGAAAGAACACTCCATAGCATTTTAATGGCTTTGATTTGTCCTATTTAATTTTTCCTGTTCTATATAGTACCACTGAAAAGACCTGAAAAGAGCACTAATTACATTCATCTAAGTAAATGGTTCTCAGTGAGGGACGATTTTGTCCCGCAAAGAACATTTGGCAATGTCTGCAGACAGTTTTGGTCAGCACAACTGGGGATGTTTCTGGCACTTCAAGGGCAGAGACTAGGATGCTTACGGGTGTGCCACAATGCGTGGGGCATCGTGTCTGGACAAAGAATGATGTGGCCCAGCGTATCCACAGTGGCGAGGTGGAGAAGCCATGACCGTGTCCTCTCTCAGTGAGAATTTAAAAATGGCGAGGGCTTTCACGGGAGATAGCTTTCATGGTCCCATGCAGGGCTCTCCTCCTAGAGCCGTCTTCATTCCTGGATCCTTCCCGAGGGGATGCCTGGAGAGGCATTATGCGCCAATATTCCTGCAGTGGTGGCTATCTCAGATTTTCAGATGTTTCCCTCGGAAACTGGTCGTGTCATTAAACACCAGGACAGGGATGTGTGATGCCGTGTCTCCGCGCGTTTCTTGGAGCCGTTCCATGGAGAGTGTCTCTGAGACTCCGGACCCACCAGGCTGCCGCTCTGCGATGCTCTCCCGCTACGGATCACAACAAAACGCAGTCCACAAGGAGGTCCTGAGCTACAGTCGAGTCCGTCCTGAGGCCGTAAGACAGGCTGAGGTGACTCACTGTCCTAGCACAGTGGAAAGATCACAGATCAATGACTGCCTCCCCCTCAGGCTTCATGAAGACAACAGCCGTTTCTCTAGGAAAGTCCAATTTCCTTTCATGTAATTTTGGGGCACTTTTTAGTAATAGATAGTAGGAAACAAAAGTAAATGTAATATGATACAAGCTTTTGAGATTTAGTTTGAGACTTTGAGGAACATAGAGAGATTTATTGTGAGGAATGTGCTGATGCCACTGCGGAGACTGTGTCTAGCGGGAGTTGCGGGAGAGCCCAGTGGGGGTACGTTCCAGCCAGAATCCAAGCCGGAAGGCAGGAGACGTGGATGTGTCAGCTCCTGGACGTGCTGGCAGAGGGCCTCTTCTCCCGTCCTCAGCCTTTTGTGCTTCAGATCTTTAAGGGATGGGGTGAGGCCCACACGGCACAGACCCATCTGCTTTACTGTACCTGCAAATTCAGATGGTCAAGTCTTCTGGAAGCTCTCCTACACATCTCCCTGGAGCAACGCCCCGCTGAGTACCCGGGCTCCTGTGGCCCAAACAAGTCGAACATCAAATTCACCGTCACTCACACCTAGACTTTTTTGGCCCATGTCCCATGAGCACAGACTCTGGGGTCCAGACTCAGCAACCAATTTAATTGGGAGGTGATTCAGGAAGCAGGGACAGGTAATAAATAGGAAGTGAGGCCGGGAAGTGATTATTTTTTATTTTTGTAAAGATTTATTTAGAGCATGAGTGCACGAGTGGGCAGTGGGGCAAAGGGAGAAGGAAAGAGAGAATCCTAAGCAGACACCCCGCCCCCTGCCACCACGAGCACAGAGCCTGACTCCAGCTGATGGCATGACCCTGAGATCAGGTCATGACCTGAGTGGAAACCAAGAAGGATTGACTGACGGAGCCACCCTGGTGTCCCTGGAAAGTGCTGTTAAAGTGTTGCTGCACAGACACCTCAATACTGGCCAATTTGTTTTGCTCTGATGTAAAGCAGAACTTGTGTTTGTAATGATTTGCAATAATGTTTATACTGATTCATTTTAATGCCACGCAGTTGATCTTACTGATACTTCATGACTTTTTTAACATTTTCCAGCTGTGTGTTTTTCACAAACAGCCAGAATCTTTCTTTTGACAAACGCAAGATAGGAATAGCAACAATAATTTTTCTCAGACGTATTGAAAAGATGCAATAAATGCTCCAGATAAAGGAAAGGACTGAATATGGAAAATCAAGAGGGCACCTAAAGTGTATTCAATATGTGTAAGACCCCAAGTTGAGTAACTTGCCTGAGACACGAACAGCCTGTGCGTCATCGCTCAGGTCTGTCATCAGATTGCCCGACAGCTTCACGTCAGTGCACTTACCCATATGCAGGAGCAAAGGATGGTGTCAGTTTTACCTTAGATATTTCCCTTTTTTAAAAAATGTACTTTAAAACTAAGTATTCACCATTGTTTTAATTTTTTTTGAAGATTTTATTTATTTATTTGACAGAGAGAGATCACAAGTAGGCAGAGAGACAGGCAGAGAGAGAGAGGAGGAAGCAGACTCCCCGCTGAGCAGAGAGCCCGATGCGGGACTCGATCCCAGGACCCTGGGATCATGACCTGAGCCGAAGGCAGAGGCTTAACCCACTGAGCCACCCAGGCGCCCCCATTGTTTTAATGTTAGTGTCTGATAACGAGAGGCTGAACTTTGTCTGTGTTTAGGATTTCTTCCCGACATTCATTCTTACTAAAATTGCCATCTACAATCTTTTTTTAATCAGTTGTTCTTAAAAATGTGAGTCGAGTAAGTATAAATGACACCCTTTGTTATGTTGTAAATATTTTTCATCATCTTGTTTTTTATTTTGAATTTTATTTTTTAGATTTATTTTGAAAACAATTTATTTATATAGGTAGGTTCATTTATAGTAATGTTTCTTTTGTTTTAATAGCATAATTTGTTTAGTTAATACATTATTTGATAATACAGTGTATTCTGCTCTTTTACCTATTATTTTATACTCTAAACATTTTAATTTTTCTATGTATTTTCTATGAGGCTGTTCTAAATGATTTTTCAAATTTCTCTTTTCCTAGTCACTTTGTTAATACACTTTTCTCCCACCACTGATGATGGTCATTTTATCATATCCCGAATCCTCCTGTGTATTTGGGTCCTCATAACAGGCTGCATTAAGAGAGAGGCTCCCATTTCTACTTAACAAAGCCTTTATCATTAAGTGATATGTTAGAAGAAGGCAATTTAATATCTCTTGCAGCTGTACTGCAAGTTCACAATTAATATGATTTCCAAAATTAATGAATTAAAATTAAATTTTCTAAGGCCAAATATACTTTGGAAGATGGTTACTCAGTTGTTTTATCTGTACATCATTCTACTGATAGATTTTTATAAATCTAATAATAAAACTATTTCTTTTTATGTTCGATATGTTACTCTTCCTTAAATGCTTTTATGTGTACAGATGAGTAAAATGTTAGTTTAGAAAAAAAATTGTTACAAAAAGAGGAAAGAAAATAAAGAACTAAAATATTCTGTTGGAGAAACATTTGAGGTGCCATTGCAATTGCTTTTAAATATTCCTCCACACACAGATAAACATACACAAATAGGTTTCTACCATACTCTGTAGTAAAGAGAGCTTTCTGTGGTTTAAGTTTTTAGTCAGTGAGTGTCATGAAATATTTTTTGTTTTATGTGCTTAATTCTGAACTCGCCAAGATTTCTATCCGATAATCTACACAGAATTTTGTAACAGTTCATGGGAAGTGCCGCATTAAGAAATCCTAACATCCTACGTGTATTTAGGCTGACGTGATTTTAACGGTCGTACATTTTAAGCTATCCTGCGGGCATTAAAATGTCTATCAGAGAAAACACAATGGTGATTGCAGGTTTAGGACAAATATATATGTTTTTATCTCGGCCGATTTCTTTAATTTTTTTCTCTTTATTTCCATTTTCTATTCTTCGTCTTCCTTGTATCATCTCCTCCTATTTCCAGCAAAGTCGCCATACAGATGTACCACTTGTTCACTCCCGTAACGGACCCGGCCATCTCCTCTGGAACTGGAGAAGTACTAAGTTCTTCTGCTTACTTAGGAGCGGGTGTAGCCCTCACGCCCAGCTCCTGGCCATGTGGTCCTCCGTGCTGTGCCCCAGCCATCACCGTGGGTGCTAGCAATGTCTACATACCCCCGTCTAAGCTTTGAGGCTCATTGCATCAAGAATGAGACCACGGAGGAAGGATGCGTCCCTGAGCGGGAAGGTCGTGTGACTGGGCTCCTCTCCACTGGGAGGCTCCAACACAGCTCCATCAGCCGTTGAAATGTTAAAATATCCCCATGGCAGCTCATATATACCCACTTCCTGGAGGCCCTGGTGCAACCGTGTCACCCCAGCTTCGTAGGCCCTTTGCACAGGTCATCAGACTTTCCAGCAGGCAAACAACTAGAGGGAGGGAGTTAGAGGGCTACTCCGGAGCCGGGCTGTAGAGCGACCGCGGACACCCACAGCTGCTGGTTGGTGCTGCCTGCACGCGCTCTTGTCGGACCGGTGCAGTATCACCTCTGTCTGGGGAACGTTGCCAACCTACCTTCCCACAGGACACCAGCACGCTTCTTTCTATCACTCTCCTTCTGTATTTCTATTAGGTGATATGTATAAATACACCTCTTTGAAAGACTTTTTTTTTTTTTTTTTTAGAATTTTTTAAAATTTATTCATCTGACAGAGAAAGCAAGAGCAGGAGCACACAAGCGGGGGGAACAGCAGGCAGAGGGAGATAGAAATGCAGGCTCCCCGCTGAGTCAGGAGCCCGATGTGGGGCTTGATCCCAGGACCCCGGGATCATGACCTGAGCTGAAGGCAGAGACTTGAGGACTGGGCCACCCAGGCAGCCCTGAACATCTTTTAAATCATAAACAGTGCTTCAGAGCTTAGGATACCATTTCAAAAACCCAGTATCATTTGATAAGAGTTTTTCCCTCTCTCCTTTGGAAGGGGGGCTGTTCGCTACCAAGTTGAATTACAAAGCATTTATGCAATCTCAGGGGCCATAGGTAAATTCATGCCTTTCATTCCACCAGTCAGTCACAGTGCTGGATTTGATAACTTTTAAGTTCACTCATTTATGATTTATCTTTCTAATAGGAGTGCTATGACTCTTTTGCATTATATTGAGGTAATTTTCTCTTTATTTCCATTTTCAGCATATGATGCAATTAGAGAAATAAAGCCAATGTATCAAATAGAATTGCACTATGTTATTAATGATCATATGTGTATCTATGATATGCCCATATATGAAAAGCTATATCACTATATGACTGTAGAGATGTCAGTATAGGTGAGCGAATAATATGTTTGCATGCTCTGTTGTTTTATTAGCAGCAAATTAAATATCTGTTCCCCTTGAGGTTGTCCAGTCACACAAGTTACTAAAGGCAAATTCTCTCAAGCCGGTGTGCTGACTTTATGCATCGCTCCTCCTACAGCACCAACACCCATAAGTGTTAATTATGCTCTTAGGGTAGAAATTATCCAATGGGGAGAAAAGGAAGGAGGCGAGGGAAGAAAGAAAGATACCCACGAACAGGTTTTAAAATAAGTATTTTACAAATACTTATTTACCCTGGGTTACAGTTTCCTATGTACATAGCATTGTGTGATAGAGGATATGAACTCAATAGCCTGTACATTTTACTCTATGGGAAACTTTGCACGTTTCCAAAACTTTTTCTCCTCCAATGCACATTTCAGTACTTATTTATATCTTAAATGCGTTTTGTCATCCCTGATCTTCTACTTGCCACTTTCCAAGTTATTCCACTTAAAGGTTTTTTTATGCAACTCTTTCTTACTCAGAAGGTTTTTATGAATTGATACGTCTCTGTTATCATATGAGTTAAGAATTTATCTGAAATTCAAAACCAAATACACATTCCAAACTCTATAGGGAAAAATAAGAGTGATGACTACTTTTAAGAGCACTGTATTTTCAAAGCCACGTATTAGTGAATTAATAAAAGATGGTTGCATGCATTCAAATCTGAAAATGTTTCCGAATTACCTCCTTACTTATATTTATTATTTTAAGAGCTTTTATTTATTTATTTGACAGACAGAGGTCACAAGTAGGCAGAGAGGCAGGCAAGAGAGGGAGACGCAGGCTCCCTGCTGAGCAGAGAGCCTGATGAGGGACTTGATCCCAGGACCCTGAGATCACCCTGAGCCGAAGGCAGAGGTTTTAATCCTCTGAGCCACCCAGGCGCCCCTATCCCCATACTTTTAAATCTCAAGATGTTTCTGATTTATCTCCATCTCTATGAGTCAGAGGAAATCTTTGAAAATTTTGTTAAGCTGTCTGCGAATACCCGGTGTGTGGCAATATACAGTGCAGATATTAGAAAAGCCATGATTTTATTCTCTTCTATAGTGAAAATTCAGTTATTAGTGCAGTGTAATTGTTTAGATTTTTAAAAGTTTTCCCATAAAGCTAAATTAATAAATCAGAAGAAACCTTTGTCATAGTAAGAGTATCCATTGTGAGTTCAGAAAGCATTGGTAGCTGATCATGAGGGATACTATGTAGACGTACTTGTGTATGGGCTTGTCTGGAGGCCTGATTTCCTGTTTCTTTCTTCCCCTGCCAGCTGAGGGGGCCTGTGGAGGGACCCTGCGGGGAACCAGCAGCACCATCTCCAGCCCCCACTTCCCCTCGGAATATGGGAACAACGCTGACTGCACCTGGACCATCCTGGCCGAGCCAGGGGACACCATCGCCTTAGTCTTCACCGACTTTCAACTAGAGGAAGGATACGACTTCTTAGAGATCAGTGGAACAGAAGCCCCATCCATATGGTAAGTTCTGGGGAAGAAAAGTCTTTTACCCAGATCCAACACGAGGCTTTATAAGATGGCTTTCTTTGGACATTCATTGGCAAACGTAAGTGGTTCTTTTCTTGCTTTGCTATTTGGACCAAGGTCATCTATATTGTAACTGATCTCAAAGTATCCAAGATGTCTTTGGGCTCGTCTTTGGAGCTGGAGACGTTATCTGCACATGGGCATGTACTTAACATGCCCTCATTTGGGACTCTTGTAAAGCATTCCAGAGATGGCAACTAAGTAAGCTAAGTCGGGTTTTTGGGGTTTGTTCTGGAGCTGAGTCAATGTAAGCAGATATTTTTAGATGATGGTCATTTGGAAATGTCATGTTACCAATCGTGTGTCTGCTCCACCGCAGACAGAGGAGAGCATATTAATTTTCCGTCCTGAAGACGCTGCACCTGGGAGGGTCAGAGGCAAACCATAAATAGTGATCCGACAGAGATATAAAATTAGTCGACTGAGGATCACTTCTCTGGCGTGTGTGCTAGTGGACACAGAAGAAAAGTGAGTCTAACCAATTACAGTGGATTTAGGTCCAGGACTGGGTTGCACGAACCGCATTAGTTGTGCTCGTAAATGCAGTGGAAGAGGGGAAATTCAGAGAATAGATGTTTGAAGACTTTATGTCTCAAATTCAGTTATTTGTTGTGAATTGAATTGGCTTTAATTATTTCATTCCTTAGTATCTTAAAAATTCTATTAATTCTCTACTTCAGATCTTGAGTGGTGAGCCAACTTGAATATATGGGTATTTCAATGGGGGTGTAATTCAGAGGAGATGTTGGCCGTACATGCTTTGGTAGAGGAGAATATGAATTGAGTGACTGTGAATATTTTGATGGGTCAAAGTCTGCTTTTTCAGGATAAAGGTTAAAGTATGAAAAACCATCAACCATGAAACATGTTATAAAATTAGACCATCTGTTTTAAACCAGTTATTGAAATGGAAATTTACTTTCTGAGGCTCAAGGCCCACAGCAGAGGTTCATATTAATGGATGAAAGAAACACTTTCCGTACTTGAGTTATGCCGTGATTATATTAGACATTCCCTCAAGAGAAAAACAGTCACAGCCTCTCTGAGCTTTGTTTACATTTGAGTCATCTGAAACGATACTCTAAAGCTGAACAAGTTACCTGTTGTTTGTTTTGTGTTCCACAGTTTTAACTGCTTAAGAATGTGTTGATCGTATCTGACTCACTTTGTGTAACATCAGCGTTAGTGGAAACAAGTTGGGAACCTAAAGCTGGCTTCCCTGGGTTCTCCTCCAAGCTTGGCCAAATTCTGCCTTATGACCTTGGACAGATCACATGATGGTTTAAATGGCATAAAGGGACTATTAAATCAACTTTTGAGCTCATTCGTTAAATATCTATTAATTCCATATTCTCCATCCATCATTATAAGAGATTCAGTGATTTAAGCATTTAAAATTGCCTTGTTTTGCTTTTCAGAAATTCATTGCAATATAAAACATATGGTGAGTGATTCTCAGAAACTATATGATTAGTGGGAAAGGTCTTATTTATGAGAGAGTCTAGAGATCGTGGGCAGGGACCACCCATCTTGCTGCTAAGGTGTGAGGTCAGGACAGAGAGGAGAAGAGTGAGGCATCTCGGACAATGATTTTAGAACCCATGGTTGGGACGGCTGTTGCCAAACAGACCTCGTTTATGTAAGGGAGGAAACGTGAAGGTGCAGATGTCCATACCGAGGTCTGAAATAAAAATAGGGCGTGTGAAATCAGAAGGAGGCACAACTCTCCAAAAGGGCTTCTGGCTCCTGCAAACACACTGTGACTGAGAGGCAAAAACGTTCGTTTCATTTGTTTTCATAAAAGATGGCGGCAGGAGCTGGAGGGTTGTGACTTGTTGCTCATTTCTTCTTTGCTTATCCCTTCCGATTTCTCTCACACTCTCTCGTCTCTCTCTCTCTGCGTTCCCCGCTACTTGTCCCAGCCACTTCAATATCAGACTCAGAAAAGTGTGTGCAGATGGGGTCAGAGGTGAACGAAAATTGAATTCTGTCTGAAATGTCAGATGGGGCCACTGATTCCTGCGGAGCCCGGGAGCAACAATTCCAAGTCGTTGTCAGAGTGAGAATTGGTGTGGCGGCCAGGAGATTGGCCCATCTTTTGGTGTCTGGATTCGGGCTAGAAAGCATTTTCCAGCTCTCTGAAATATAGCGAGGTATTTGCCAGGGCACCAAGATTGATGATCTGTGTACAAATTGGGGACAAATAAATAAATAAAACATCGGCAGTTGTTGGGAAAGTTCTTGGTGGGAACTTAGACCCAGTCTGTGTTCCTTCTGGTCCAACAAATGGGGTGGCCTGTTGGCTCAACGTGCTCTTTCTCTCAGGGCTGCTGTTAGAGTTGCATTCGTAACTGTATTCATATGATGATTTGTGTTGTCCTAGTGGCTTGGCAGGAAAGTCCTGGGGGTACTTGTTAGTATTCTCTAGCTTTGACAGATGAAGGAGCTGAGAGCAGAGCTCAAGCTCAAGCCCTCTGACTCCAAGTTACATTTCCTTCTCACTCCACTGCAGCCCCCGTAATGGGACGATGTGGGTCTGGACTCGGTGCTGTTTTGCAGAATTACCTTTTCTCTATGTCAGGACCTTGGGTTGTATCCTAAAGGCTTGAACAGGTTACTACCACAGGGGACAAGAACCAGCTGAGAGGCAAGTGCACGCTCGTGCTGCATCAGTAGAGGGTCGGTGCAGACAGAACGTACTGGGGTGACATTGGGCGTTGATCATAACTATAAACGGACTATCCTGACATGGCCTTGGGACCACTCTTCAGCAGAGCTCTCATCTCTCAGTTACTCGTCAGTGGAGGCTACAGAGGAGAACGTGGGTTTCCTGAAGCACTACTGAAACAGAGGAACACATTAGGAATACAGAAGAGCCACTTGAAGTCCCCTTTTAAGATTGATACAAAATGCATAATATGGCTTATCCCAAAAAAAGACTATTATTTTACTATAATTTTAGACTGAGAGTCTCTGAAATGTTTAATGGTTCAGACTGGCATATTTAGAAGATGTATTATCTCTACCATTGAAGGAAGATCCCAAGGACAGTGTGTGTGTGTGCAGGTGTGTGTGCCCCTCTCGAGCGCAGGGTCACGGAGCCGAGACAGTCGGTCAGCGTGGAAGGCTGAGCGTACCGCGCACCGACACATACGATTTTCCAATCATCTGTTTTTAAAAGACATAAATTACCAGCAAGGGCACTCTCAGTAGAAGCTGCTTGGGAAATGGTTAAGAACAATAATAGGATTAGCCTTATTTTCATTGAATTTGGAGTGAAATTACCAACTCAGCTGTGTTTTATGTAAGGGTTGCCATGGCTACCTTGGAGCAGTCTAAATGTGGTGAATGATGTCACAGGCCACGATTATTCATATATTAAATGTGGAGGGTGTGGGAGTCAAACCTAATCCACTGTACATATGTTAGACAAGCCTGATTATCATCATCATCATCATCATTATTATTATTTTTATTTTTACTAGTCAGAGTCTAATCGTATACAGGCTCATTTTTTATCAATATCCTATTTTATCAGAGAGCTGCCATTTCTAATTCTCTTTGCAACATGGTCTAGTAATTATGATTTTTCTTGCAATTACAAACGTGGTTAGCAGGGAAGCTTGCCAAGTATTCTTTCTTTCTGAAGTGATTCGATGGCATAGCGTATAGCTCCTAACTCTGGAAATACCAAGAGGAAAGAAAATGGATTTTATTTCTGAGTTAACCTACGGTGGTTTCTAAATTAGGACGTGGTGGTCAAAGGGGCTAGGGACAGATCGTCTTGCCAGGGCACAACTAAGGGAGCCTTTACTATCTTTCAAGGAGGCTCGCGTGTCATGAGAGTAATTTATGCGTCCCCACGTGTGACAGGTAGAGCGTGTGAGGGGGAGAAGGGAAGGAAGGAAAGAAGAGTAAACCTATGTAAGGAGCATCCCCAAACCCGAAACGCATCCGTTCCTCCAGAATCTGCAATGGCTGAGCCACAGGACGTCAAAATAAAACCCATGTGCCTTTGTGTGTATTTCGAGCCTTGCCGCAGCACGTGCAGCCTGGCCTGCGTGCCGCCACGCCCCACCCCTGCGTCCTGCATCCTGCAGACTGCCTCTCCAAACACATCCCTGTTTCTCGCTAGCACACATCTGTGTCCCTGGCCCATGTGCTCAGGTTACACACGTCCACATGGAAATCCCGCACCAGCGCACAAATCCACATTCAATTAATGTAGTGCTTAGAGTGCCCCGTGGATGGCCTCCCCCCTGACGGAGTCCCAGCACTGGACCAGTTTGTGGGATCTCCTCCCCCGGAAGGTGTCCTCGGAGATAAGGCGAGGCTGTTTCTGGGCTGCTTTGGGTTAGACCTGCCTCATTCTATCACTAAAACATCTGTTACTTTAGGATTCTTTTAAGGTTTCGGTCCAATTATTCACTAACTGGTGTATCTCCACCCTGCTGCCTATCTGATTTGTGCAAGACTAGTCTTGAGGGAACCCAAAAAAGTTTCGTAACTGCACTTTATTTTGTTCCCATTAACAACGCATAATCTCACTATTAAATCAGACTAATCAGTGACTTGCCAAAGCCAAAACAGAACTTCAAAGACACTGGAGACACTGAGTGAGCTTCAAAGAACCCTAGAAGGGTCAATTAACACCTACAATGTTTATCCAACTTGTCATTTAATTGAGAAGTGACTTGGTGCATATTTAATTGCTAATGAGCAGGATTATGGAGGCTACACTGAGTGACATGTTCTGGAAGGCACTTTGCACTCCCTTGCCCAAGGTAGAAGAAAAGGAAGGACCCTTCCCCTCTCTCCTTATTTTGTTTTTTTAACTGTTCATTTTGAAATCATTTCACAGAGCATTTGTACAGCTAACTCAGAGGGTTGTTGTATACCCTGAGCCAGCCTCCTCCGACACTAACGTCTTACAAAACCCTAGTATAATTATAAGAAATTCATTCTGGTACAAGGTATAACTGATGTACAGAATCGATCTGAGTTCTTCCGGCCATCCCGCCGGTGCCCTGGTTCTGCTCTTGGAGTCGGCCCAGGAGCTACCTGGCACTGAGCGCTGCCTCTCCTGCTTCCTCCAACCTGTGACTGTTTCCATGACCTTGACCTCCTGCATGTCAACAATTCACGCTCCTAACATTATTTTGGAAAGTCCATGGCATCCTCTAGGAAGACGGAGACTACAGAGCAATGCCCCATTATAGCCTGTTGAAATAACTGGGTTTGTCTCGTGTTTTGCATTTTAAAGTTAAATTCAGGAATCCTATTCTACAAAGATATTGTAATATATACACTACAGCATTTTTATGGAAGCCAGCATAACATAAATAAGAAACAAATATCGTGTGCATATATATGTGGATTTCTGTGTATTGTGTTTGTGTGTGTAGATACGCATATATACACAAACATATCATATGTTTGTGTATATATGCGTATCTACACACACAAACACAATACACAGAAATCCACATATGTGTGTGTATGTATACACAAACATACATACACACACATGCATATAATATGAATTTCTTCTTTTCTTGATCTTCTACACACTGGCTAGGAGTCTAAGGACATAAATAACATGTGATCACTTTCGTCTTCTTCCTAAACCTTTTTCTAATCAAAATATGTTTATAAAAATGTATTTGAATAATGTACTTTTATAAGTACTGCACAGAATGATAATATGCACTGATTATTTGCAAGTGCAAGCAGAAGTCACTTAGAGTCACTACCATCTCCATTTTAGAGCTGAGAAAATCCAAGCCCAGTGGCGTTCAGTATCTTCCCATACCCCTGTTGGGGGCGGGGGTGGGGATTTAAGCAGAGAGAGTCCCAGGCCATATTTACCCCTTTATTTAGATATGTCAAGGTGGTACTTCTTACTGACTTTGAGCCAGGGAGATAAAAGCGGTATGCCTCTACTCCCAGACCAGTGCATCTCTGTGGAGCACAAGGGAACTGCGAGGCTGCTTCAAGTCCACTGCTGGCCCTGTTACTTTGTGCTTGGTCACCACGAAATATGCTGCTGAAGGTTCATTTTTGTGTGTGTTATTAAGTATATAGCTATAGCCAGGTAATAAATAAATAAATATGTCTTATTGTACTTACCTGTTATATATACTTTTGGGTATAAATATAATTCTGGATATTAATAAGGCTTGTAACATGTGACCTAAATGACAGGTCTGAAGTTATCCGAAAGATAGGGCCCAGCAGTCTACATATGAAGGCTTCTCTTTGATTCCTTAATTGGCAGCACGGGGGGCGTAAAGGCCAGCTCACACCCTACCGAGCCATGTCACCGTCATCCAGAAACTCAAACGGGTCATAAAGGAAAATATATTTGATAGCAGCAGTTGCACAAAATGAAGAATTCCTAACTTGATCATGATATTCTTCTGCCCGTGTCATCCAAATGATATGTATCTTTCCGGAGCCTGGGGGAGCTCCCTCCACAAAGCCTCTGGGGAAACCCATTTTCACTCCATCCCCGCCATCCGCAGCCAGCTGCCCTGGATACTTGAGCAGGAAGGGAGTCTTTGGAAATACCGCTGCCGGCCTACAAGCTGAGCAAAGCCGGCAGGCTGTGTTTGCACAGGTTCCAGGCAGTGGCCTCCTCCCACTTCCCTGAGATGCGCCGTCTGCAGGCAGCGCTCAGGGACGCTGGGATCCACCATGAGGAGAAAAGCAGGAGGCGCTTTCTGATGGGGCCGTAGGAAGCTCCTGCCTTAATTTCAGTCCTCCAGCGGGGGGGCCGGGATTCAGGAGCAGACACATGCGCTGGCCGTGAGGGGTTCCAAGCCGTGCACTCCCCTCCGACGAGTAACACATCCATCACGCACCCACTCGCCACTTCTCTGTCCAGAATTAGGTCTGCCTTGGCTATCGCTTCACCCATCTGAAGGATCGTCCTCTTAGTCTGTCTTTGGTAGCTTTCACGGTGGCTGAGGACAGGATACAGATTTTCAGAAGACGAAGATTGAGGAAGTTAAAAAAATCACCCATTTTAGTTAATATTTTGAATGCAGAAAGTTTACATAGTTTATTGAATGGGCGGGAGTCATGGATAAAGGCAGTATTCTCTCCTAGGACCGCATGCACCATGACCAGACTAAGGGATAACAAAAATGAGAAAAATAAAACCTCTCTCTTCCCTGAAGCTGGAAGCCATTGGGAAAATGGATCATGAGCCTGGGAAGAGTCCCAGAGTGTGTTTCTGTGTCCCAATCAGGGCCCATACCACATCACAGAACCCGTGACTTTGTCCTAATATGACTTTCCTCATGGGAAACCCCAACCACGTGACCTCATTTTATTGAAAAATACATTTCCTATGAATCGTTTATGTCAAAGGTAAGGGGAAAACTTTGCCCTCTAGAGGTTTGCATTCATTTCACAAAATACATGTTTTTTTTGTAGTCACAAGTCTGTCTTTCTGCATGCAGCACAATTAAATTAATGTTTTCAAATAAATAAATGTGCGTTTTAAAAGCACACTTCCTTTCACAGGGCCATTGTGCCCATTCTGTTCGACTTACTCTCCGAAAATCCTTGCAGACTTTGAGTGACTCACCCAGCTCGGTCAGTTTATACCTCATGGTGTTCCAACTCTACATTTGGATATCTCCCTTTATAGTTTCTCTCAAAACCCTGAATATCTAATTTTTCTCTTCTTAAAATCGAGTCTGTATAATTTCATGGAGGACTGGTTAGGAGAATAAGGTAATTTTGTTCAATCCAGTACTTCTCCAACAAGTGTGACCTTTTTACTGGTCAGGAGTCCTCCTACAGATACTTGCAATGCCAGCCTGATAACCCTTTCAATGAACAGTTGCCGGAAATGTTAACATTTCCCATCTTTTGACTTTAATAAGTAAAAGCATCCAAGTTACTCTGATTTGAAACCCTTTAGGGAATTATAGCAACAATTTTTCAAATTTTTTTTAATTTTTTAATAAACATATAATGTATTATTAGCCCCAGGGATACAGGTCTGTGAATTACTAGGTTTACAGCACTTACCAAAGCACATACCCTCCCCAATGTCCATAACCCCACCCCCCTTCTCGCAACCCTCTCCCCCCAGCAACCCTCAGTTTGTTTTGTGAGATTAAGAGTCACCAAGACTGAGGATTCATGTCTCCTTGTAAATCAGACTCAGGCTCTGGTCCTGATCTCGCCACTTCCTGAGCTTGATGACCTAGAGCAGATTGGCTCTCTGCAATCCCACATCCCTGTCTGTAAGATGGAAATGATCATGACAGGCTCTCGGACGCTTGGCAAATGGAGCCAATGAGGGAATGTTTGTGAAGCCCTCAGAACCATGCCTACGGCAGACGGATTTCTGTAATTAACGGCCTGTCTGTTGCTCCAAGAAAATACCCGTCCTCAAAAGTTCAGGTTTCTACCTTAGATCACAGCAACAGTCTTCAGAAATGAAAATCTTATTGTCGTTTTTCTAAAAACAGGGTAGTTTCTAACATATTCTTCATTTAAAAAAGACTATTTTTATGAAGTAAGTTCCAAATGTTTTAAATTAGAAAATCGCTCTTTTCTCTGTGATGGACTTTTAGAACCTGTGTCTTCTCTTTGCTATGAATGTCTGTGATACTAAAAGTCACAGTAATGATAATCCTTTCAAAAAAAAGTTAGAACCAAAATGCTAACCCCTCTTTGACTTTGGCAATGTATTTGACCATAGTAAATAATTTTTTTTTTTTTTTTTACTATTCAGGGATATAAATTTCTTGGAAATCCCACCGATATATGTGTCTGGATCAGATATTGCCTGGGATACAACTTAGTAAAACACAAAATGTGAGAACCATAGAATTCATACCACAGTGAGATGCTTCCATTTGGCAAATACTGTTTGAGTGCCTAGCATGTGCCAGAGACTGTGATAGGAGTGGGTCTAGTGCTTCTCAAATTTCAACATGTGCCGGAATCTCCTGGAATCTTCTCAAAATATAGATTGTGACTCAGTAGATTTGGGGTAGGTGAGATTCTTACTTTGTACCAAGCTCCCATTGATGTAGATGATGCTGTTCTGTGGACCAGAAAAGTAACTAGGGTGTAGAGTGTGTGAACAATGCACAGTTGACACTAAGAGAAGTAGAGTCACAACGAGTGAAATTTCAGGTGCGGCATAGATTTCATTGTATACTATATCCTCAGAACTTACTCATCATGTCACCAAAACTGTGTATCCTTTGACCAACATCTCCCTACTTCCCTCACCCCCGGAAACTACCATTCTGTCTCTGCCTGTTCAACCTTGTGTTCTGTTTTGTTTAGATTTTACATATATTGTCTTTCTCTGCCTGACATATTACATAACCATCATGCCCTCAAGGGCCATTCCTTTTGCTGTAAATGGCAGGATTTCCTTCTTTTTCAAGGCTGGATAATATTCCATTGTGCACATAAACCACATTTTTTTTTTTAATCCACTCCTCTGTTGATGCACACTTAGCTTGTCTTGGCTGTTGTGGATAATGGCGCAGCAGACTTGGTGTGGGGGGTGGGTCATGGCTGTCTCCTCTGGATAATAGCTTCTCAGATTTCTGCTCTTGATCTCTTTCTGGTCATTGTGACTTGAAGATCAGGTAGAGGACACTGCATTCGCCAAATGTATTCGACCATGAAGCCTCTCTTTATGGAAGGGTGTAGGTTAACATGAAGGATTTGAGTAAGGTCTGAATAAGGCTGTGCCTCTCGCTGCGGTACAGACACCGGCCTGACCTGACCTCTGTAGGCATTTACCTTGCATTGTGCACTTAAGCTGCGAGTGACTTGATTCAGCGTACTGTTTCCCTTCACTATGGCTTCAGTCCATTTCCTCTGTCTAGAGGCTTCTCTTCTGTGCTGCCAGGAAAGCCTTAGTAACCCTTAATAGCTGAGCACCTCCCATCAAAAGGGATCTGGCCTTGGATGAAGAGAGGCGATAGGTTAACCATTTTGCCCTTTCCCTTGGAGTTGGGTGATTTCGGTTAGTTGTTCAGACTCCCAGTCTTGTTTCCTGACCATAAAATGAGGCTAATGATACTCATCTTGCTGGGTGAAGGTTAAAATATAGGTCAGGATCTAACACTGTAACTAGTACAGAGGTGCCTGATAAACTTTATCCATTAGCGATCATCACGCTGTGTATGAAAAATGACAAAACAGCACTAGAGGTAACGAGATGTTGTCAGAGCTTGAGGATAGAGCAGCAGTCCCCTAGCGAGGTCATCAAAGATTATTTCACAGAGAAGTTGGTATTTGACATGTACCCATGTAGAGTAGAAAGGGTCTGGATAGAAAATGGATGTGGGTATTTATAAAAAGTACACATGTGAGAAGCACAAGACATATTTAGGTGATAGGAAAGAAAGAAACCCATTGTTTTTGATGGAACAAAACCAAATAACTTCATTTTTGATGGCAAGCTCTATTTTTTGGTCGATAAAATGTTCTTTGTGTTCCTAAACGCTGCTGGCAGAAGGAAAATAACGCTTCAGGAAAATGAAGATGATTTTGACAAGTTGCATGAATTGAAAAAGAAGAAAGTAAAGATAATAAACAGTTATAAATGTCTGTGACCAGAACATGTAGAATTTATCAGACTCTGTGGTTATAGAATCAGAAAGACCAAGGGAAGAGATGGCACTATTGGGAGCCAGGAGAGTCAGATGCTGGACTTGGCAAATGACTGTGCAGAACTATTTCAACTTTCAGCTTATGCTTAGGACTTGTTAACAGTCCAGATGTCCAGGACTCGTAGCTGTGAAGTTTCACTGGGGATGTGTGGGTGTGTCCAAGAATGTCCATTTTGATAGGCGCTCTGGAAAAGTTTGAGGGAATGGCACTTTTCAGAACCCTGTGCATGGTGCATGCTGAAAGCTTGGTGCTCATAGCTAGAAGGGATCAGTTATGGAGGATTTGGCTGCCCTTCCTCTGCTCACCCCTCATCCTCCTGCCAACACAGAGTACTTGCCTGGTTTAAAATGGAAATGCTCTTGGAAGGTCTTTTAAGGCAGTGGGTCCCAAATGAGCTGAGGGCCCATGTTCATTTCAGCTTATAGCTCCCAGCAGTGCAATCCTGGCCTTCAGGGTGGGCTTTGTACAAGGAAGTAGGAGAAGAATCAGAGCCTTAAGAAAGAGCCATGAGCCAGGGTGAAAGCCTACATTAACCTCGAGTAAGATATAACAAGAGGAAATTTTAGGCTAGATTTGTAAAAAGAAAAAAATATATATATCATCCAGTTAATGCAGAGGGATTTGAAATGTTCAAAGCAGGAAAGCATGATAAAATTGAAAGGAAAAATTATTTAGTGGCCCAACAGACCCAGGGAAAACTCTTAACATTTGGAAATTGTTTGTGGTAAGAATGCTAGCATCTACCTTGTGCAGCTCTTATGAGTGTATAGATTAGTGTTGTGAAGAACTTTGTTGGGGAGGAATATTTTTTCTCTACCCTTCAACATTCTTCTGGCTGGTCTTAGAAATAAATTGACATGAGACGGAATAATAGGAGAAAATAAAATTTGATTACATAAGTATGATGAATCCACATAAATCCAGGAGATTCCAAAAGGAGGCGTAATAAGATGTATATTTCATTCCAGACTAAGGAGAGAGGTTAAGGGCCTGGGGCTTCAAAGGGAAAAAGTGCAATCACAGGAGGGATGGAAAGAGTCATTAAAAGTTTGTTAAACAGATGTTTGTTGGGCCATATAGAAACAGAGGGACAGAGAGAGGATAGAGGGGCCCCTGGGGGGCTCAGTGGGTTAAGCATCTGCCTTCAGCTCAGGTCATGATCTCAGGGTCCTGGGATTAAGCCCCATGTTGGGCTCCCTGCTCAGTGCAGAGTCTGCAACTTCTCCCCCAACTACCTGCCCGCTCATGATCTCTCTCTCTTTTAAATAAATAAAATCTTTAAAATGTAATCACCCTAAAATAATCCACATGCCAATGACAACCATTTTGGGTCGCCAAACTGTTCCCTCAGAGCTTCAGATACTAGAACATGGCCACTAGTCAACACAGGGAAACCGTTACTGTTCAAAAGAAGAGCAACCAAGTAAATAGAATTATGTGCGCGTTTTCTTCAGCTGTTGACGTATTGCTAATGAACAGGTTTTAAGCCGTGATTCTGTTCAAAAGCATGTGTGAATGTGTGTGTGTATGTGTGTGTGTGTGTGTGTCTGTGTGTGTCTGTGTTAGACCCAACAAGAAGGTAGTTTTGCATATATTTGCTTTCTAATAAAAAAGAGAAACAGTATAATATGTAATCCTAATGAATGGAAACAGATAGGCCTGCTTAAAAAACCATTTATTCTCAGCAAATGTGCCTTGTTGACGATAGGGGAATATCCTAAAGCATAAAATGGGACTTTAATTTATAACACATCAGTGCTTCTTTGGTACCTTCTAATTTGCCACCAGCTGTGGGAAGGGACAAGGAAGGCTCCATCTGCATCCATCACGCCACATCCCGGAGTCTGGAGCAGCACACGGTCTATGGTGTAATTTTTCATACGGGTCACACCTGAGAACCATCAAAGCGGCCATGTTCTGAAAGCTGAGAACATGGATGTAGTCATCAAAAACTGGTCAGAGCAACCCTGTGGGATCAGCTTGTATTTCTGTATCTGGATATTCCACTTCTCCCCCATCATCACCACATTCTAATTTGTGTTATTTTTATCAGCTTTCCCTGAATTAAACTACAAGCTGAGAGAGAGAGAGAGAATATAATTTTGTACACATTCAGGCTTTCTCTTCCTTGTGGGCGTCTTCCCCGCTCCCCTGTCTGCCTGGCTCCCCGGCCCTCCGCTTCTGTCCGTTCTCGCCCGCACACATACAGGTGCGTTTGTATACTACCCCACTGAGCCCGGAGCCAAGAAAGTGCTGGGATTTTTGAGAAAAGATTGACAGTTTGTTCAAATCAAACTCTGGCTATATCTTTTCCTATGTTAACTGAAAAATCAAACTATTAGCTATTTTTTTTCCCTTAATGTATCTAGTGGAAAATCAAAATATCATACTTGTAAGTCCCAGAATTCAGAGTGACCTAGTCATTGTTTAATGTCATACTCCATTATAGAAACCTGTATTAATGGATCTCTTTATCTAGCTGTATCATCTGATCACCAAAGATACTAACTGCTTTGAAATGGGACCTTCCACATTGGAAAACGACGACTCATCCATAGTCTCCATTTTCTCTTTGGCAGGAGATCAGAATTTGGCTCAGTTCACTGGGTGCATGTGTGAAATTGTAGCGAGAACATCAATCTGGCGGTTGAAATCAAGCTTGCCCCTGATCTGGGGGTATTGTTTCACCATGTGGGTCATGGATGTTAAGGATGCTGGTAGCTCGGCTCTGGACGTGGCACGAGGAGAGCTGTCGTGATGGTGGTTACTGGCTCCGCTGCCTCTGTGACCGTCCGGCTTCTTCCCCTTCCTCTCTCTCTGGTCTGCTAGCATCAGCTTCTCCCTCACCCAGTTCCTATGCATTACCTTCCCTCCTGGGAACTTGAGAGACATCCCAGTATCGTGTCCTGGGCTCTGACCTCCCTGGAGAGCACCTTGCTGCCCTTAATATAGTCCTTCTTTAAAACAGTACTTGTTAATGGCAGGTGCACTTCTCAGTGGACATACCACATCTAAATGACATGCAAGTACTTTTTGGTGAATCAGTACTCTGCTCATTACAGAGTATTTAGTAATAGCAATAGTAATAAAAAGGGTGAAGTCCGTTCATTGAGTCTGTGCGCCAAGCGTTGTTGTAAGGGCTTCCCATATCTTGGCGCGCTTCGTTCTCTCCACTACCCTCGATGCGTGAGAAGTCATGATCCCTATTTTGCAGAGGAGGAAGCTAAAACATGGAGACATTGTGTAAATCGCAAAGCCTCACCCAGCCCATAAAGGCAGATTCAGGATTGAAATCTGAGTACTCAGACTTCAGCACAGATCACAGTTAACTTTCATTAGCTTTATAGTCAAGGGGCTGCAGGTAAAACCAGAGTATCTGTACTCAGTGTGCAGCAACTCGCTGGCCCGCTGAAGAACAAGGCTCTGGGGACTCCTGCTCTGCCCGTCTTTGTCAAGGGCATGGGTGTGGGCTCAGAGGTCCTTTGCTGCACGTCTTATGAGTGTATGACACTCAGCCACTCATCCCCAGATCGTCTTTATTTAGGGGACTCTGCAAATCAAAGACATTGTGGTATGGAAATCCTGGAAGGCAATTTGAGGGGGACATTGCTTGTCTAATTTACCAAATTTAAAATGTAACATTGTAGTCCTCTGTCGTGGAAAGTTGCTTTGAAAGATTTAGGTAAAGAAGGTTGCATTTTCTCCACTGGGGACACTTTGTGGACTCTAGATTCTTAGAGTACCTGTGCAGAGAGGGCATCGTGTTCACGGGTCCCTGATGGTCTCCTGAGCTCTCAGTGAATTGTGTCGCATGAACAGTGAAAGGAGAGAAGCATCCACTTGGGGGGTGTGACTGTGGAGAAGAGAAGGTTTGCACATGGCAGTTGGGCAGTGAGGGCCCTGGGTGTGCGTGGTCCTGTGGACCCCTGTGAGAGGCGAGGTGGGGTCTTTTATGGGAAAACCTGAGAGAAAAGGCAGAGACACTTTGGAGCAGTTGTGGGAGTTTCAACCTCCGAGGACTCCCAACACCTGAAAACCTGAAAGGACTTGAGGAGAAACCAGCCAGCTGGGGGCCCACGGGGCCGTGAGAAGTCAGCCGGGAGGCCGTGGGGTCAGGAGTATGTGGGGTCAGGAGCTACGGCCTCAGTCCTTGTGAGAAGCCTGCCTGCACTGGACACGACTGCGACTTGCCACGCCGTCATGCCTTGTCGCACATTCCTTTGAGGGGGAAAATCGAGGGAGAATAGAAGCTACCAAATTATTCAGATTTGGAAAAAAACAAGCAGAAGCTAGTTAATTTTGATGGGGGTGGGCAACCAGAGAGCATTAGCATTAACTGAGTGGAAGGAAGGTATCCTGGGGAGTAACCAGCAAAGGGCCTTGAGCTGAAGGGGACCTGTTGCCGTCAGAGTGTGGGACAGAAAAGCCGACAGAGAACCCACAATCCCAGATGGCAAAGCCACCCCCAGGCAGAGGGAAGCAGGGCCCATGGATGGAAAGTCGGGCCACAGATGTCTTAGCCGTGGTCTCAGATGCCAGAGTTCCTCTGACCAGAAGGTGGGAGACTGCATTGGGCTGTGAGGGACGCATCACACGTAAGACACATAATGTGACGTGCAGGAGCGCGCGGCAGCCGTCTTCCCGGAGCACTTCGGCTGGGACCTGAGACAGCATTGAAATGTGCCCAGGGGCCCCGAGGACTCACTGTTCCCGCTACCTCTGTCCGCACCAGGCCGACCCTTTATGATATGCAGAACCCGTGCGATCCTTAAGCAGGTCGACGTCCCATCATATGTGAGAAAATGCTCTGTGGACTGTGGACTGGAGAGCAGTAGCGGACGATGAAACCCATTTTCTACTTAGGAAAATGTAGAAAGGAGACAGTGGAGAAAAGTAAGCCCCTGGGACGGGCCGGTGAGGCTTTGCTGGGCCCGCGGGTGAGAAGAGTTGAGGTGTTCCTGTGATAACACACAGCCTAAACTCCCTGGGGACCACTCGCCCGGCCCTGCCGTTGGGGCTGCGGCTGAGGACAGCGGTCCATCCCTGGAGCAAACGGTCTTCTCGGAGTGCGCCGCGTGTTTACTGGGTGGTCGTGAGCGCCGGTGCTACAGACAGCCCTCGCAGGGAGCTCCGTTTCCGCAGGGTCTCCGTCTGCTCAGGCTGCTATGACAAAGAGCCATAGACCGGGAGGCTTATACACAGCAGAAATTCCTCACGCTTCTGGAGCCTGCAGGCCCAAGATCAGGGTGTGGGCCATTGAGGTTCCCGTTAGATCCCTCCTCCTGGCCCGCAGAGGCCTCTCCTTTCTCCCCATGTCCACCCTCGGGGGAGGGGTGGTGAGAAGCTTCATCTCTCCTTCTTCGAAGGACGGGGAGCCCATGAGGATGTCCCCCCCCCCCATAAGCTCTGTCACCTCCCAAAGGCTCCACCACCAGATAGCACCCCTTTGGCATTAAGGCATCTGCATAGGAATTGGGGAGCACACATTCAGTCCAGAAGACACAACCTGCCCTGTGAGTTAAGTACAAATGGGGTGAGCACGTTTCCTGCTCACTTTCCCATTAGCCTTTCTTGCTGTGCTGCGCCTCCTTATAACTCTATCAGCATTCCCATCGCATCTTGTGGGGCAGTCAGAATGAAATAATGTGTGGCCAGCACCTCGGATGCCATATACAGACCCATTAGAACACATTACTGTCTGCTCCCAGGAATGAAGTTGTCTGAAAGTCTCTGGCCTAAAACCTCCTAGGAGGTGTTGGGATTGTGCCGTGCCTGTGTCTGAGTGTGCGTTAGAACTGACCAGAGGACTGAAATTTGCAGAGGGGCAAAGGCACCGTATTTGAATGGGTGAAGTCGAACCATCCACGGTAACTGTCTGTTGTTCAGAGACTGCTGTGCACATCTGGAAGACACTTCTTGGAGCCCAGGTGTTGCGTACTATTTTTTATTTATTTATTTTTAAATTTTTTTGTCTCTTTCTCATCTCCTAATCATCGCAAAGAGCAAGCTTCCAGGAGGCAGTTTAAAAACAGTGGAACCTGTGGCCAGCAATCAAATACATATTATGACACTAGTTCCCTACCCACTCGTGGCTCCTATATTGTGTTCCTTTCATTAAAGCTAATGACAGCTCTGAGAAGGTACCAGGAGCAGACCAGACCTCAGGAAATAAAGGATGCCTCCAACACGGGGAGCTGCTTTCCCTAAAAGCATTAGCACTGCGATGCACTCATGTAATATACTTGGGATCCATCTTTTACACCAATATCAGAGTGTTCAATTAGTGGTAATTAGAGACCAGCTGGGCAAGAGTAATTTCAATACCGCAGCAGAGAGGGTGAGTGTTGCGGACGACTTTTCATCCGAATTACTTCCCCGCAAATATGACTCAATCTATTCATTAGTCCCTAGGAGGAGCTCTATTTTTCAAACCCCTTGCCAAATTTGCGTGTGTGTGTTGCATGGGGCACTGAAGAGTGTATTGAAATATTTAAATTTACAGACACATTCATGGGTTTCTTGCAATAATGCCTTTATTGGTAGGTAGGTTCCAAGAGTGTGGATAGAAAGAATATGAGGTGAATAAATCCATGAATGATGAATATTTTATAAATGAGAGGTAAAAATTATATGTGCTCAGAAAACAGAGCCCGATGTAGAGAGAGAAACGTGGAACAGTCAGGATCCTGGGGGATGCAAGTTTATGGGGTGGCGGAAGCTCTCCCTGCTGTGATTTCCCACTCGAGTGGGACTCGGGGCCCCCCGCAGTCCGAGGCGGCAGGACTTGTCTCCCCAGTAAAGCTAGTTGGGCTGGAGAGGAGCAGTTTCTTCACCAGAGGGGAAGCTTTTCTTGAGCGCAAAGCTGGCCAGTCATGTTGCTTTCCCCATGAGCTTCTCCATAAACGGTTCTTTGAGGATGGAGCTGGTTGGCATAAAAATTCACATTTACAGCTGCCTAGTTCAGCGTTTGTTCTGGTACCATCCTTATCTTTGGGGGAAGCTGTAATGTGAGATGAACAAGTAACATTCAGATGTCCATGTGCGCTCTCGTTGCCGTTATGTGAGGCCGTGGATCCAGAGATCCGCCACTGTTCTTTTGTTGATTAAATTTATTCATAACCTGTGTTTACAGATTCCTTCCAGTGACTTGTTTGAACAAAACACATGCAGAATAATATAATGAAATAGAAAATGAAAGTCAGGAGGATAGAATTAATTAACTATAAATGGAGATTAATAGAATCACGGAGACCAAAATTAATATTTAATTTTTAATTTCCAGGCATCTATAGCCAAAAAAAAAAAAAAAAAAAAAAAAAAAGGCAATTTACCACACTCTCGTTAGCAGAAAAGGGAAGTTAAAAAAGAAAAGAAAAGAAAGGGAAGTTTCCAAGTTTCCCTGAAGAGTAGCAAAGTTTCTTTTTCTTTTGTTTTGTTGTAGTGCTATTTGAAAATGGAATTTAACCTGGGACTAGATACCTAGGCCCAGAAGAATAGAAGTATTTAATGTTCTGAACAGGGAAGGGTGAAATTCAATCTCAAATTACCTATGAGCTTCTCTCAATGTAATTTTAAGTCAAGTTCAAGTCATCCAAAAAAATTTAGAGAACACACACACACAAACACACAACCCTTAAAATGCAGAATAAATCTCAGCAAGGTTTATTCTTCACATTCTATTTTAGGCTGCTGTGCCAGGTCTGGCAGGATATCCAGAGAAAAATGAGACACAGTTTGTCTTCAGGGAACCCATAGTCTTGGTTGGATCCTCTTGGGGGAATTACTTCCTGTGGTCGGTAGAACGTGGAATGTGGTCGTGTAGCCCAAGAAGGGTGTGACTATTGACGGATTGTAATCCCAGATGAATTTAGATGACACTGTAGTCTGAAAGAGCGGGCTCATTTTTTTTTTAATATTTCTTTTAAGATTTTATGTATTTATTTGAGAGAGAGGAGGGTCAGAGAGAGAAGCAGGGAGCCCAATGCGGGACTCAATCCCGGGACTCCAGGATCATGACCTGAGTCGAAGGCAGTAGCTTAACCAACTGAGCCACCCAGACTCTCGAGTGGGCTCCTTTTAATTAATGAAATTTGATTTCAGGATTTTGTAAGGTAGAGATTAGGGTGAAAGGAATGAAATAAAAATCTCGGTGGACAAATAATGGAGTGAAAGATGTTTGAAGCCCTCCCTAAACGCACTTCGTGTACACACGCACAGACCCGCACACTCGCACACTCGGACACATACGGGCCTGAATCCCCGAGGCTTGGACTGAGCCGTGTGTAAATACTGGCCAGCAGACCCTCTAACCACCCCTCTGTTAACTGAAATAGCAGGTGACAAGTGGAGGGCCTCCCGCGGACACTGCCGGGCCTTGGTCTGTTGGAGAGCTCTGCTTCCGTCCAGTTGCGGCAGGTAGTGAGCTTCCCGCACGTCAAGGAGCACTCCTCGTGGGTGCGGGTGGTCGTGATCTCAATAGTCACTGCCAGCTGCCCTCCGGCCCCTTGAGAAATAAATCTCCGGATGAAGACGAGCTCCTGTTTGAACAGGTAGGAGACTAAAATGTGCTTCTTTGTTTCTGTGTCCTTGGAAGGATACAGTTGGAAGGATCTGCGCGGGTCTCCTGGGCGGCCCTAGGATCTGCACGGGTCTCCTGGGCGGCCCTAGTCCCTTTCTCAGGAGCTTTATTATTTGGTGTAAAATCAGCACAGAGTGTGTAAACTGTATCATTGAGGCCAGTCAATTAACGGGGCTTTGATAGTTGTTATGTAACTGGAAATGAAATCCGTATCCTTGGCAATTATTCTTTCCTACTAATATTTGACTGAAACATAAAGCTAGATTCTAAAAGTGTTTTTTAACAATGGTGGAAAAGTTGAAAGTGTTCTTGTCATGGTGGGAAAAATAAGGGCTTTGAAATGAGACAAATCCCAGTTCAGCCACTTAGGCAAGGTGTTTAATGGAGCTGAGATTAATTTTATTTTCCTTGTTCTCTAAGGAGAACATCTACTTAGACCAAGTTCATTTATTAATGAATTCCATTTTAATTTTACCTACTTTTCCTAGGCTGTACTCCATGTCCTTGCCTTCGTGGACTTTACAATCTATAAACATATAAAAAAGCAAATACCTGCCAATTAGGGTAGAAGCCATGGGTGCCAGGTGTGTCCCTCACCCACACTAGAAAATGGAGCGGCTCTAACAGGGAGACATTATGGCACCCACCTGAACTGGACGCTAACTGGCTGGCAGGCCTAACCTGCTCTCCCAGGAGCTTCTGGGCTCTGGGCTTTCCCTGCATTTGAGGGCGCACAAGGATGGGACTCTGCCATTGAATAGGCAGGCCCACCACATCCAATGGCCAAGGCTTGAACTGAACCGAAATACGCTAATGTAAAATATGAGAAAAAAAATCCACATAGATACTATTGAGCAAGTGTCCAACAGTTTAAATATACAACATAACATAGAATGTAAATCCTAATGTGTATCGGCCCATAGTATATATTGTGTGTATAAGTTGGTTATGAATATAAACTTTTATACATATATAAATAAAGTTATTAAGTTATAAGTTAAAAACTGAAATTTATATATATTTGCTTAATATGACAACTTCAGAATATATAATAGATATATATTAACTTATAATAACTTTAGTTATTATAATAACTTCACTTATTAACACATTTCAATAAAAACAAGTTAGGGTAAAATAACTGCCTAATTAGATACTTTGTATAAAATACTGAAGGCTCAAAAAAATGATAAAATATACCATCTTCACTTTAGCAGTACATTTTTCTATTTTGAAAGTAATTTGATAAGAATCTGAAAATGGTGTATACCATCTTGCCCTAAATCTTAGTCCTCAAAATTATCCTAAGAAATTAGTCCAAATCATTAAAAACAAACAAACAAACAAAAAAACTTATGGACAAAAATTGTGTTAATAATAATGATTAAAATTATGCAATGGAAACATGTAATGTGTAGAAAATCTAGGGGCACCTGGGGTCTGTTGGCGTCTACCTTTGGCTTAAGTCATCATCACAGGGTCCTGGGATGGAGTCCTGCATCCGGCTCCCTGCTCATCAGGGAGTCTGCTTCTCCTCCTCCCCCTGGCTCATGCTTTCTCGTGTGCATACTCACTCTAATAAATAATTAAAATCTTAAAAAGAAAGTCTGCCCGCATGTAGGTTACAGATTTGGGTGTCTTGGAACCAGTGCGGTAGCCGCGTTGATGCTCTTCACACTCCCCTTCTGTCAGAGAAGGTGTTCCCTGAGCCTTTGAAGCGGGCCGCTAGCAGAGGTGTCCCCTGCAGACCGGATCCGACGTTCAGTCAGAGGCGACCCTGGGAAAGTGAGTGTCCTTTGGTGGGGAAAGTCACAAAAGCCACTCGTGGGGCATGCAGACTAGAGCAAGTTTCCTGAGCCTTTGGTATTCACTTTGACCATCTATAAAACAACACTAATAATAGGGGTCCTGCCATAGCATTCTAGCAGGGGTTAAATAAACTGAGAGAAAATCTGGGGACAATAGATTCTCAAAGAAGTCTGGGCCATGTTGAACGGGGCTGGTTAGGACAGAAGTAGAAGGACACTGTAACAACATAATTAGCATTAATGCAGATCCAGCTTTGTTTTCCTTGCTCTTAATTGGTAAGATTGAGAAGGTCAACAAGAGCTTGTAAAAGTATATTTTGACTTTATTCCACAAATATTTATTGACTGTTGTGTTAGTAACTCCCCTAAACTCTGGAGACTGATGCATCAATAAACAAAAGGGAAAAAATTTTCCCTGAGGTGTTTCACACTAATGAATAATGCACAACTTGAAAATAACTCAAGTGTCTTCACCAGCATCGTAATATTTACCTTCCTGGTTTAGTAATTAAAGAAGCATTGACCATATGAGAAAAATTTATGAGTTTACTCTGACAGGTAAGAGTAAGCTCAGAAGGTAAGTTTTTAATAATTTAATAATATATATATATATATTTCAAGTATTCATGAAACCAGTATATAAGTGATTAAAAAATAAGCACAAATCATTTATTATTTAAAATCTCAGGTTATGCATCATTGCTATAGAGTTTCTACTCTAGTTAATGAGTTTTCTTTATTAGATTCTTACTAGTCTCTGGCCAAAAAAAATCTAGCAGGTGAATTATAGATTTCTATCAGTACATATTAAATAAATCTCTCACTTTTATTCTCAAATTTTTATTTTAATGATCCATAAAACATCCTGCAAATACTTCTGTGCAGCTGGCACACTCCCTCACGTTGCAACTAACGAAAACACTATATTGTTATTTAACTAACAAAGGACAATAGTAACTAGAAATTACATGTGAAAAAATTTATATTGCAACTAATGAAAATACTATAATAACAAAGGACAACAGCAACTAGAAATTACATGTGGAAAAATTACATTTTTTAAATAAAAATTAAAATACACAAACGTTTTTAAAAAGTAAGGTAGAGAATACTTTGGGCTATCCTACCACGATTCCCCCCTTTTTCTTTAGTTTGCCTATGATGAAGTTGGTGCCAACCATACCCTTTAGTCAAACATCTCCTGGACGTCTCAGTCAGTACTGCCAAGCACTCCTGTGGAGTCACAGGGCTTTATTCACAGAAACCCATTTTGTTTCACTCAGCATACTCTCTTCCAGTCCCGTCCATGTTGCTACAAAAGTTGGGGATTCATCCTTTCTGATGGAGGCATAATACTCCATAGTGTATATGGACCACATCTTCTTTATCCATTCGTCCATTGAAGGGCATCTTGGTTCTTTCCACAGTTTGGCGACCGTGGCCATTGCTGTTATAAACCTTGGGGTGCATATGGCCCTTCTTTTCACATCTGTATCTTTGGGGTAAATACCCAAGAGTCAATTGCAGGGTCATAGGGAAGTTCTATTTTTAATTTCTTGAGGAATCTCCACACTGTTCTCCAAAGAGGCTGCACCAACTTGCGTTCCCACCAACAGTGGAAGAGGGTTCCCCTTTCTCCACATCCTCTCCAACACATGTTGTTTCCTGTCTTGCTAATTTTGGCCATTCTAACTGGTGTAAGGTGATATAAGTCAAGCAGAGAGAGTCAGTTCTCATATGGTTTCACTTATTTACGGAGCATAACAAAAAGCATGGAGGACAAGGGGAGATGGAGAGGAGAAGGGAGTTGGGGGAAACTGGAAGGGGAGGTGAACCATGAGAGACTATGGACTCTGAAAAACAATCTGAGGGTTTTGAAGGGGCGGGGGTGGGAGGTTGGGGGTACCAGGTGGTGGGTATTAGAGAGGGCACGGATTGCACGGAGCACTGGGTGTGGTGCAAAAATAATGAATACTATTATGCTGAAAATAAATAAATTTTTTAAAAAAAGCCATTTTGTAAGTCATGTGAGGGAGGCGGCCTCTGTGGTGAAGGGCTGACCGTCCTCCCGAGGCTGGGAAGAGTCACTGCAGCGGGGAGCTGAGGGGAGAGTCTCTATCCCGCCTTATGCCCTGATAGTCATTCCACTGGGATTTATTAGTGTGTTTTAAAATTGAATTTTTGTGGTGTCTGAGTGGCTCAGTGGGTTAAGCCACTGCCTTTGGCTTGGGTCATGATCTCAGGGTCCTGGGATCGAGCCCCACGTCGGGCTCTCTGCTTGGCAGGGAGCCTGCTTCCCCCTCTCTGTCTCTACCTGCCTCTCTGCCTACTTGTGATCTCTCTCTCTCTGTCACATAAATAAAAAATAAAACAAAACTGAATTTTTACAGGGGGTGTGAATGGGTTCCATCTAATGGTTCGAAAAGGAAATGTGCATTTAGTACGTATCCCTAAAAAGCATAGAGCTTCTCCTGCCCCACCCCCCCACCCAGGGGAAGTCCACAAACATCTAAAACTGACCCACACTTATTTATATCAATCAAACTTGTTCCAGGACATGGAAAAAAATGAATTTGGAACACGCTCTTCTCTCCCGTCCCTGTTTCTGTGCGACAGGATTAACACACAGCAGTGTGATGGATGGCGTGAGTGAAAGATCCAGACAGGAGAAACGACCTTGTGACTAGAAGCTGAGCGGTTTCCAAACAGAAAGGGATTAAGAGAGTATTGTCCTGGATCCCGCGGCTGGTTGGAGGGCAGCCTTGCAGGGCTCCCACCAGAAAGGCATGTAGATAATGCTCGGTGTTTCAGGGAAGAAAGTCAAAGTGTTGGGTGGAATTGGAATGTAGAGGCTCTAAGTTAGTTTGATCAGAAATGCTATTACTGGTAATCAATGTGTGGGTAGGTTAATGTCACCTGCTTTCTGCCCCCACATCTCTATTTTTAATTACCATAGTCATTTTATGAGGTATTCAACCATTATGATATGTATAGTGTGTGGGCATGCCTGTCTCCTAATTTTCACAAACGTTAAATGTGTATTTTATGTGTGAGTGTGTGAGAAAATTAGGAGATAGGAATTATCCGACAAATAAAAAAAATTGGCTTAGGATTTTCAGTAAAATGCTAGTTTGTCAAGTGAGTAGATGATCACCCTCCCTCAAATCTGGGACTTGCCAGCTGTCCCAAAGGACTGTTGGGAGCCAAATGTGCGCACCCCTGGATGGAATTGGTAACGCTGTCTTCAGAAGCCAGGACACTATGTAATGAATTAATGATTTTTTTGGCCGCTTGTTAATGAGTTTGGTTATCTCCTGTTACGTAAGTTGATTTACATTAACACGTGACTCTGAGCGATTGTGTAATTCACATGAAGGGCTGTTTGTAAATTTGCATGTCTAATGGGACATACTTTAGCAATGTGCCAATCATGCGTATGGCCTGTAAACATGAATAGTATTTTTCAAATCATTAAAACAAGGTGTTTTTTTTAGACTTATGAAATAAACTACCCAGAAAAGTTCTATATTCACCAAATGAGACTTCAGATACGTAAGTCATTTTTAACATAGCCAACAAGTCCAATATCAACTCGTTAGGTAGAGAAAATCCTGCTTTCTTAACAGACACTGGTGGGGATCTGTTCTATCTAAATAAAAGAATTTCACTGTAACGGTTAATCAGTCTGATAGCTTAGAACTATTTCAGTTACTATGGTCTGGAGCTCATTTCACTGTAAATCCGGTAATGCGTGTTAATTTTCTTATTGCATACGTCCATCAACAGCTGTGAAGGCCAGCATCGCCACCCCGTTTAAAGACATTCCCTGTTTTTTAAGCAGTTGAATGTTCTTTCACCAAATAATGAGTGTTTATTATGAGCAAGGGTTATTATTATGGAGAGGAATGTATGATTGTCACCAGTTGTGAATGTAAACACTTAAATATTTTGAGAGAACTAAATATGTACTATACAGTATTTCCTCTTTTATTGTCCAAATATTTTTGAAGTTTTACCGTAACGTAATAGGTAGCTATGCAGTATTATTTGCAGATACTACTTTGAAAATCTTGTTCAAGTGAAAATAAAATATATGCTTTATTTCCCCAGCAGAATATAATCTATATATTTATCTAATTATATAGAGAGATCTATATATACACCCATGTGCCCCATAACTAGATACTTTTAATTTAAATGTTTTTGTAAAAGACTTTGGATGGGGGCACCTGGGTGGCTCAGTCCATTGTGTCTGGCTTTGGCTCAGGTCATGATCCCAGTGTCCTGGGATGGAGGCCCCCACCGAGCTCCCTGCCTATGCAGGGTCTGCTTCTCCCTCCCCTCCCTGCTAATGTTCTCTCTCTCTCTCTGTCCCTCTCTCTCAAATATATAAATAAAATCTTCTTTTTTTTAATATCTTTGGACTTCTAGCTAGTAAACTGGGGTGTGTGTGTGTGTGTGTATCTGTGTTACTGTGAATATACAGAAATATAAAACTATATATAAAATACATATTAGACCACAATTGATTTCTGGGAACAAGCTGCTAATTCTCAGATCACGTCACATTGAATGATTTAAATAAATACACAACTAAAATACTGATCTTGGAAAATGATAAAATACTTCCTATTAAATCTTTGTTTCTAGTACCAGTGATATTGTGATATATTTAAGGAATTAAATTTAAAAAAAAATCAAATACTACACTGTTAGAATTTTTCCCTTTCCATTATTACTTTTTTTTTTTTTTTTTTTTTAAATTCTAGAATGACAAAGAGTTTGTGGTTTTCAGCAGTGCATTTCTGATTACACAGGAATGATTTGTTGAGTCGTGGGCTATTTTTGAAAGAGAACTTCAGGAATATTACAATATATTTTCAAAGAAAGTTTGTAATATGCATATGCTTCACTTGCAGAGCACGGCAGGTCAGAAAAGGAGGTAAATATATAAAAGTTAAACATTCTTTTGAAAATAGTCTAACTAGCCCCAAGCAGGTTGTGGCTGATTTGCAGGAAATGCAAATCCCTCTGTGCAGATGGGAACCTTTCTAAGCTGGTTCAGTTGGGGGCGCAGCCCCCGGAGGACCCCCACCAGGCCCGAGCTTTGTGTGAGGTAGGGCTGGAGGCAGAGTCCTCCATTCAAACTAGTTTGCAGTTAAAGTATTAAGCACTTATTCAGATTTTATTTCCATTGGTTCCCATCTGCCAAGAAAATATGCTTGCAGGAAGAAGACTTGCTATAAAACATTTGTCAACAAATGATGTTTTTCCATGATGTGCTTGGAAAGTGAGTTTTAAGAGAAAAAATCAAAAGTTAAGCATACAGTTAAGTATGATGAACCTGAGCTTTCCACTTATGCATTGAGTCATTTTTATTTTATTTTTATTAGTTTATGTTTTCACTAATTCGCTATCTCAGTCATATCACTGGTGTTCCTACTGTATACATTGGTGTATTTGCTGTTTTACCTAACGGAGAGATGAATGCCAACATCTATGTGTAAATATCCAGATATTTTTCATGACATTCCTAAAACTGGCTAGGACATCAATTATGTACATTTTTTATGGGTTTAATTGGCACTGTGCGTTTACTCCCACAAGAAGTATTTAAAAGAATCTGCTGGCAGTATCTATGCTAACGCTGGTTCTAGTTGGTTGTGTTTTTGCTATCAAATGTGAAATGCCTTCGATAAATGGCTTTGTAATACATTAAAAAATGTCATTCTACAAATATGCACAGTGTCGGAGGGCCCGGTGGGCAATGAGTGCTCACATTCCCTCACTTTGCACAGAATGGCAGAGACAAAAACTCATTCCGGGAGGGAAGGAACAGAAAGAGCCCAGGAAATATGGGTTTCAAAGACCTAAGGTAGCATTAAGTATCTGTTAATCACACGACTTGCCAATGTGCCTTCTGTTTGTAGAAAGGAGACTTAGCAGGGGCGCCTGGGTGGCTGAGTTGGTTAAACTCTGCCTTAGTCTGGTCCCAGGGTCCTGGAATCAAGCCCCAGGTTGGGCTCCCTGCTCAGTGGGGAGTCTGCTTTTCCCTCTGTCCCTCCCCCAACTCTTGCTCTCTGTCTTTCTCAAATAAATAAATAAAGTCTTTAAAAAAAAAAAAAAGAAAAAAAGAAGAGCCTTAGCAAGGAGTAAAAGTTTAGGAAAAAACATGACATTATTGGAAAATTGGAATTTTAAACTTGGGTTATGGTAGGAACTTATATAACCAGTGCTTTCAAAAAACCTTCAGAAAAAAACAAAACAAAACAACAACACCACCAAAAACAAACAAGGTCAATATACTCCAAATGACATCCTTTTTATTCTTTTTTTTTTCCCCCTTTCAAGAAATTGATAAAGAACGTCATCTCTGAATTTAGGCAGCAGGTACACAGGCAAACTGCAAGACTCTGGTAATTCATGTGCCGATCAGAGAAAACAGGGCAGTTTATTGAGTCATGGAACTGATCCCAAAAGTGAGAGCCTGGTATTAACGCTTCCTCACTTTCTCTGGATCTCTGTTTTCTTATTTTTAAAAGGAATAGGATTGACCTAAGATTCACCTCCGCCAGCAGAACTACAAGTACTCCAAAACTGGGGGGGAAAAAAAAAAAATCCACATCCTACAAAAATTGTGGTATTGTAATTTTTTTAAGTTTCCTGGACTTGGTCTCTTATTGAAAATTCGACCATAAGATTAGACTTCTGATTTACTAAATAGGTTATCTGAAGTTCTAAACTTGCAATTTGACAAGTCAAATCCCAAACCATAGGAAGAGGGGGGAAAAAAATTGTGAAACATCTTATGGAAAATTAATGGGCACAGTAATCATTTGTATTTTCAGAATGTTACTGGAAACAGAACACATCTGAAAAGGCAGCTGCAGCCTGTGGGGACTCATGAGAGCCTGGGCAGAGGTGAGGGGAATATAAATGAGGGCTTGAGAGAGAAAAACACAGGCAGGGCATGAGCGCCCTACAGACTCCAGCAAACCTAGACGTGAACAGGGTACTCAGTGCTGGGTCTCTCCATTGCGCCAGGAGGCAGAATACATGGAGGACTTAACACTCGCGGTGTCACAGAGGCTTGGAAGACTAGCTCGCTGCCACAGTGTCCCCAGGACCCCCTGGACTTGCCTGGCGTGGGCGTGGACATACACATGTGTGTCTCCTTAGACCTTCCCACTGTCGGCGGAGAGACCGAAGCTGGTAGAGGATGACTCGATGGCCCTGTTTCTGGCGTGTCCTTGAAGACGACCCCGAAGGGGTCATTTCTCCACATCCCTGGCTCGCAACTCTTGTTGTGTTCATAGCACCATGTCAATAGCAAAACGCTGAACTCTGGCTTTGGGGTCCCGCACTGCATTTCTGGAGTCCTTCGTGTGAGCGATGATGAATTTCCCTGTGGTTGCTCCTTGAGTCGGTGCAGACATAGCTCTTTCTCACGGCCCCCGCCCTGTGCCCGTAAAGTCCAGAACCTGCCTCTTCCCTTGTGGTTCAGGGGTCCCAGCCGGGTCACAGGTGAGCTCTTGTGAAGTCTTCTGCTGGTTCAGGACCTTTGTCGTGAACTTAGTGCCTCTGTGTTTATGAAGAACACGTCCCCGTTTTTGGATGGACTCTCCCTTGCTGATCTTCTTGACCGGCAGGAAGAGGAGGAGCTTCTGGGTGAGCATTTGTCAGGGAAATGAGAACCCACAGCCGATGGGTTTCTTCCTTCATGACTAGATGTCCCCCCAAAGTCATTATTTCAGGGCATGTGGGAAGGGCTCCAGACCTCTCAGGCAAATGTGTACTTAATTTTGAACCATGTCAACACAAGTTGTGTGGTCGTGGAACAACCCTGTGTGGATGGTATAGGAAATGGGAAATTGCCCAATAACTCAGATGTTGACTAACAACTTTTCCTGGAGTCACAGCAGTGCTGGATGGCATTGTTTAAATAGAATAAGGCTTTTTGTTTTGTTTTGTTTTTAATTTACCTGGATCTCTCCACTCTAATTTGGCAACTTTCCAGAGAGTCTCTCATAGCGGAACCCTTCATTTTAAAATCCCCCTTTCTCCAGGGAGAAGATAGCTTTCTTCTTCAGTGAATTAAAATGACTCTCTCTCTGTATATATATAGAGAGAGAGATAAATCATTTGTAAGGATTTTATATGGTTATTTTATTGTCAGAATTATCACTTGATCTTGATCTATCAATAGAACTGACCAGTGTCATCACCATAAAAACATTTCAGACTTAAATTGTTGTAGCAATTACTTAAATATTGATTGAATTTTAGGCCAAGTTAGGAGGCAACACAGTTCACTTTCCTTATCCCATCACCAGTGGATACGAGGTTGGCATATTCTCATAATTCCTTCAAAAGCCTACTTATGTTCTGAATCCCTTTTGGGTACTAAGCTGGCCACTCCAACGTGGGCAGCCAAAATCCTGCTAAGATGCAAAATAGTCTGTCCTACGGTGTAGATTCGGTCAATACACGTGTCAGGGCAATGCACTAGGGAAAGCTGTCCAAGATGGGATTTTGTGTTTGAGGAAGAGACAAGCTTTTGTCACCAAATTTTCATTCTAAAAAGAAAAAAATCTATCGTAAGGCGAGAGATGCTTTAGGGTAGACAGCCTTGAGCAAACGAAGAAGCGCAGAACACTCTCTTTCCATCGATGCTGGAACGTCACCTCCACTCACTTCAGCGTCTAGGTTCCTGGTTTGCAGGAACAGCCCCGCCCGCGGAGCACCGGCTGTCTGCAGGGGGCGGGGGAGGACACATGAAATGGAAGGTGGACTCCTAGCCTCTAAGAAGCTTCACACAGATTTGAGATGAGAAAACGCCCACAGTCACCCAACTTAAAATCTGGGAAAGTAAAAATAAATATTAGGAAAGGGACTTAATTTTTTATAAAGATGTATTTGTTTTAGGGGGAGAGCAAGCAGGAGGGGCAGAGGGAGAGAAAGAGACTCTTCCAGCAGACTCCAGGCTGATTGGGGAGCCACCACGGGGCTGGAGTCACAACCCTGAGACCGTGACCTGAGCCAAAATCGAGAGTCGGCTGCTTATGCCCGAGTTACTTACGTCAGTTCTTTACAGGGTAACAGCGAATGAGTACAGGCAGCGAATGGCATGTTCTCCTGGAAAGGAGCGTGCAAGGTTGTGTGGCTGTTGATGACTTTCCGGCCCCTCTTTTTGTCCCCCTGAACTAGGATTGGCAGCATCAGCCCTCTGTCAACCCCCTCCTCCGGGTTGTGTGTTGGGAGACGCTGAGAGGAGCTGAGGGTTGCAAACCTACTGGGTACGGGGACAGAGTACATTGTTGGGCCAACAGAGGAGTTCAGGTGATCCCCTTGTTAAACCAAACGTCTTGGTGTCCCCATATTTGCTCTTAGGTGATCTGCATGTGGGTCTCCATTGGGGAGCTTCTCCCTGGGGCCATGATGCCATGCTTCCCGGAGACTCCCACTCCAGCACAGAGAAAGCGTCGGAGGCATGATTTGCCTGTGCGTCTCCCCTCTTCCTTGTAGTGTTTACATTTTGAACGAGAACCTGAGGGGGAGGGTAGTACTTCACCCAAACCGTAGTCTCTGCAACAGGAGGTCAAAGCACTGAAGGGCACTTGCTTCGGACACGACATTTGGGGACAGTGTGTCTTTCTCTCACCCCGGCTCCTCACTTCTGCTCAGCTCCTTCCCGGAGCCTGGTCATCCCAGCAGGGACAACGTGGGATGAGTCTGGGACCTCAGAGTTTAGTTTGTGTCGTCCACACTGGTGCCTTCCTCAGTCCGCGTTGACCCCGCACGCAGGGCTCTGTTATGACTCCTTTCCTGATTGCCGCAGGGAAGCTCATGCACATCCTGGCTCTGCTACCCTGGGAAATGCAGAGACGGTGACAGGCAAGCCTGCAGGTGCACCCTGCGTCCCTCGCCCCCTCCCCCGCGTGCGTGCCCTGCGCTGGGCTTCCGTGATCCCTTCTTGAGTTTGTCTTCTGTGCCGATTCCCCAGATGTATCACGAGAAACAAGACCTTTCTTGTCCATCAGCAGTACTTGGCAGAGAGAGCCAGGGTCGCCGTGAACTCTTTGAAGCCGCTTCTAACCTTTTTTTTTTTTCCCGGATGGGAATGGAATGTTAGGATTTCTTTATCCATCGTTCAGTCACTGTCACGTTTACTATTTTGACGGCATTGCACAAATGAAGGAACTCTGGCTTATTTTTGTTTCCCCTCGCCATGGGGTCTGAAGCCCGGTAAGATCCAAGGAGGGCGGGCAGCGCTTTTGTGGACCCAGGCAGCAGAATACATTTGGAATTGAGAAAGGAGGCGTCTGCTTTACATCGTTGTCTCGTGTTCGGCGAGTCGCTGACTAGTGAGTGGGTGCTTAGCCGACTGTGCAGGTGTATTATGCATGCTTCTGGGGAGTAAGACACAGGTATTTGAAGTTCCGGGGGAATTTTTCTGTGCAAAATGGTACCATTGTACTGAAATAAAAATAATCGTCTGTGACTACACACACACACACATACACACAGTTAATATAAATTACAACAAGTAACATACATAAATATACCATTATGTGTGTATATGTACACATTATATATATTCGTGTATATATTCATATATGTACATGTATATATTCCCAATAAATATTCATATAAGTATTCACAGAAATGTTCATATATGTACACATACATATTCTCAGTAACTGGGGAATTTTATCCAGTTCTCAGTCACTGAGTTCTCCCATGACCTGGGTAGACAGTACCCGGCGTTACTACAAGCACACTGTAAGGGTCCTTCTCCATCGGTTCAGGCAGCATCTTAGTTAAGCTCTACAACATGGCAACAGGACGGGTCCTATTACCATCCCCAATTTATAGAGCTTTTCCTAGATTAAACAACTTTTACAAGATCAAACCAAACCCTAGTTCACAGGCTGGAGTCTTCGACACTACCAGTTACTTTAAGCACCAGTCCTGTAGGAAGGAGAGGGCGTGAGCTGCAGCCTACGTGACTGAGTTTCACATTCTGTGCGTTCTGGGCAGTCGCAGCAGGAGGCAAGGTGAGGAAACACGGCCCTGGGAAGGCGGGCTTTCCTTCTAATCTCAGCACGTTCTGTCCGGTCGGTTCTATTTTAGTCTTTATTATTATTTTTTCAGTCCTATAGAAGGATAATTAATAACCTCGCAGGGAGCACCCAGCTGGATCCGTCAGTGGACCTTGTGACTCTAGGTCTCAGGGTCATGAGTTAAAGACCCACACTGGACAGGGAGCTTACTGAAAACACACACACACACACACACACACACACACACACATTGTAATGTATATATTATGAAAATATTCACACCATTATCACACTTCATCATCTTGTTTATATTGCGTGAGAACGACTAATTTCCCACACTCCGGGCATATTTGCACGGCACCATTTCACTGTGATCAAGTAGGTTTACACACGAGGTTGTCGAGCCTTAAATCTTGTCACTAAATCCTTGCACCTATTTTGCCGACCTTGCCCTAGTTCTCCTGCCCTCACATCCCCGGCAACCACTACCCTGCTCTGTTGCTCTGACTTGGATTCGATCTTTTGATTCTACATAAAAGGGATACATTTCCCATGTATCTTTCTCGGCCTGGCTTACTCGTATCCTGCACCCCAGGTTCCTCTGTGCTGTCACAAACCGTAGCATCGCCTCCTTCATGACTGGAAAATAGTCTATTCAGAATACGTATCTGAATAATATTCTGGATGTCGAGCTCTGTAAATCTCTCCCTGGATATACACACGGTAGATACAATAGAATGTTGTACTCCGTGCTTCATCTGCTCATGCATTGGTGGACACTTAGGTTGTCTTCATACCTTGGCTGTTGTGAACAGTGCTGTAGTGGGCATCTCAGTACAGATAGCTCTTCAAGATAATAGCTTGTTTCCTTTGGGCGTATACTCAGAAATGGAATGACTGGATCGTATGATAGTTCCAGTCGTATTTTCTCGAGGAACCTTCATATTGTGTCCCACAGTGACTGTACAAGTATGCATTCGCACTGACCGTGCATGAGGGTTGCTTTTCCTCTCATCCTTGCCAGCACTTGTTTTTTCTTTGTGGGGTTTTTTTTTGTTTTGTTTTGATAATTAACATTCTGACAAGTGTGAGGTAATAGCTCATTGAGATTTCACTTTACATTTCCCTGATGATTAGAGATATTGAGTACTTCTCATGTACCTGTTGGCCATTTGGATGTCTTCTTGGGAGAAATATCTGTTCGGGACATCTGCCCATTTCTTAATCGGGTTATTATCATTTTGCTGTTGAGTTGCTTGTGGTGTATGTTTTGGCTCTGAACCCCGTCTTGCAGCTGTGGTTTGTAAATAGTTCTTAACATTTCACAGGTGACTTTCACTTGGGTTCCTTTGCTGTGCAATTATTTTTAATGTCGCTTTTCTACATTTGGTTTTGAATAAAGGAGAATGGGAGGTTTCAGGCCCTGAAAATTTTGAAATGAAACAATATGCAAGGGGCACCTGCCTGGCCGAGTCAGTGAAGCTCGCAACTCTTGATTTTGGGGTCATGAGTTCAAGCCCCTTGTTGAGTGTAGAGATTACTTAAAAAAAGAAAATCTTTTAAAAAATTATGCAATATGCTTTTATTATGAAAATTGCTTCGAATATGGACTATGTGAATCTTGCTTGAAAGAAATTACACTTGCGTGATCAAATATAATTAAGGGCCAAATATTGGCACATGTTGGATCAGTGCCCTTTTGTTTCTTTTTCCTGGTAATTCCAGATCCTGCCCCTGTCGCCCCCCTGTTGGTTCTTGAGGCTGTATATATGCTAAGGACCCAATAGATCATAGATATTGTAATTAGAGCTGCACAATAGCTAACACTAACTGAGCACTCATTTCTCTCAGTTTGTACACACAGAAGGTAGCAGCTAAGGCAGTAAAACATTATTTTGTGTTCTGTGAAGGGAAAGACATCTTCCCTAGAAAATGGTCTGACCTATTTCCTCTATAATTGTTAAAATATTTTTACAATCCAAAAGATGGCTTTAGCAGTATGTTGTTTAATTATGTTGAATGTGCAAGATTCATTTAACCAGAAAGATTTCTATAGGAAAAAAGCATCCCCTTGGCTAATGGGTGTGTCCGCATGCCAATAGATGAAGAAAGGAGATTTTGAGAATTGTTAGGTCTCCACGCTGGGTGGGGCTAGGGTTGGCCTCTCTCAGAATTAATAGCCTCTGTCCAGGCAACACCTACACTCCTACAACGGGGACATAAAATAAATTACAGAAGAACCTTCTGGAGAATTCTTACTCAGTAAAACAATGCTGGGGCATCTTGGTAGCCCAGTTGGTTAGCATCTTCATTTGGCTCCGGTCATGATCTCAGGGTCCTGGGATTGAGTCCAGCATCGGCTCCCTGCTCCGCGGGGAGTCTGCTTCTCCCTCTCGACCTCCCCCTCCCCCTGCTCATTTTCTCTCTCTCTGACAAACAAATAAAATCTTAAAGCAAACAAACAAAACCAGGATACTTTCATGATAAGTTGTTTTCCAATCCTGTAAGGATAAATGCCTAAACAGATAATACTCGTATAAACAGTAATATCTCAAGGTAAATGCAATTCTTCCTTCCTGGTCTCTGTTGGGTTCGCCTTTTGCTCAACTTCCCGTCCTCTTTGGAATGTATCTTTATCTATGGACGAAGAGCACCAGTAGGTAGAAGCAGAGAGCGAAAGAACAGGGGAGGTGCGCACGTGACAGGACGTCCTGTTAGCAGAAACCATCAGATTCAAAACAAGAGACTGAGCGCCGGCATCTGCTGGGCTCACACACACTTCGTTTCTGTCTCCCTTGTTAATTCTCTGTCCAAGTCAGCAGTACGTCTGTCTGGACAACTGTCCCCATGTCCCTTCCTTAAGCAGGTAGATCTGGCACGAGGAAGCTGACACCATCAAGTGATGGCAGGTTGAGTAAGAGCCCAATGCCAGAACAGCGAAGCTGTGATGCCATGTTTACAGGTTCGGGGTCGAACTGGAGAAGGTGCACAGCCATCTGCGGTCCCGCAGAAGTGGAGGAACAAAGACAAGAGTGCAGGGAGGAGACAGCTGCCAGACCTGGGGCAGAGCAGGAAAAGATCGGAAGGAGAGAATTCCGAAGGAAGACGGAGACTCCAGTTCAAAGTTGAACAGGGGAACGTAACAGCTTTAACGTGTAGGAAAATCCAAATAGATAAAACTGTTTTATATTCTTCAATAAAAATCATAGCCTTGTTGCCCTTTCGTAATGACTTACTTCTGTCCGACTTTGATGCCTTGATTACATGGTCTAAAACCGCCTTGGAGAAATTTCCTCAGTTCATTATACGACTCTGGAGTGTCAGGCTGATCCTCCACTCTCTAAAATTCAGCGAAGGGCTTGGATTATCTGTGGATCACGTTCTATCACACCGCCAACCTCTTCATTCAGTTCACCGGCATTTAATTCACATTGGACACCTGACATACCAAAAATGTTGTGTGGAGCGTGATGCCACTTAAATCAGTATGTCAACAGACTCGATTCAGATGGAACATAGGTTATTTCTTGAGACTCATTCGCAGACCTACCAGTGTGTGTGTGTGTGTGTGTGTGTGCGCGCACACATGTGTACACACACACAACCTGTCAGGCACTGTATAGACGCTGATCATGGATACCAAGAAACACAAGACATGGTCTCCGCCCTCAAGGACCTTTTAGGCTGATTGAAAAAATAATGAACATGAGCACTACCTGTCAAAGACTACAAGCCCGTGTTTACCAGAGAGAAATCAATCAAATAAACCCGAAAATAACCAAAGCCATTATTTTCCCCCTGGAAGCAGCTCTTCTGTTTTTCCAGGACACCCATAGCAGAAATGGGGGGAAAAAAGAATCAAAATTGCCCCAAAGTTGCGATCGTTGGATGTTTATAATTTTGAGAAATCGAATGAGGAAGAGAGATTTTCTTTCTCCTTCATCATTCTTCATTTTAGCTTCTCTACAATGTTTGTGCCTGTGCGATACTGATTAAATACGGGAGGGAAGTCATTGGGCCAGAGAACTGGGAATCGGGCGTATTTTGTGCTGTCTGCTCGCAGACCTCCTCTCTCCTGCATCCTCTTCAGTGGAGAGCATGTAGACAGTACACCTTGGTGACTCTTACATAAATGGTGCGTTTTTCTCCCTTCTCATTGCAGATAGAACTTCCTTTGTTTTTGTTTTTGTTTTTTTTTTTTTAGTTCTATGATAATTCTCTAGTCAGTATTTCCTTCTGTCTAAAATTGTATCTGTTCTTCAAATTAAAATTTCATTTTTCCTGAAGTTCCTTCTTAAACAACTTTAATAGCTCTTATGTCTTAGAAAAATAATAAAGATTAGGGATGCCTGGGTGGCTCAGTGGGTTAAGCCTCTGCCTTCAGCTCCGGTCATGATCTCAGGGATCGAGCCCCACCTCGGGCTCTCTGCTCAGCGGACAGCCTGCCTCTCTCCCCCCTCCCCTGCCTGCCTCTCTGCCTATTTGTGATCTCTGTCTGTCAAATAAATAAAAACTTTAAAAAATATAATAAAAATGAAATCTATGGTCTGGAATTAAAGGCTCTCTATTCCATGACCTATTTTTCTGGACTCTACAATTCAGCCAAAGTGCAAAAATTCATTTAAAAAAATTTAGAGAAGTTTTAAGTTCATCTCAAAATTGGCAGGAAGACACAGAGATTTCCCATCGACCCCGTCATGCGCACAGATCCCCCCATTCAGCATTCCGCGTTATCCTGGTACATTTGTCACAACCGATGAACCTACACGGACACATCAGTACCGCCTCCAGTCTTCAGTCCGCATGAGAGCTCTTCGTATTCTACATTTTGTAAGTGTGGACACACGTATCATGACACGTATCCACCACTCTAATTCAGCCACCCTTAGAGCCGCTGCGCTTCTCCCGCTGGCCCCTCCGTTCCCCCAGCCCTGGCAGCCATCGGTCTTCCTGTCCCCCTAGCTTTGCCTTTTTCCGAATGTCCTATCGCTGGAATCACACAACAAGCGGCCTTTCCAGATTGGTTTCTTTCCCTTAGTTACATGCACTTCAGGGTCCCTCTGGGCCTTTTCATGGCTTGAGAGCCCATTTCCTATCAGAGTTGAATACTCTGCCACGGTCTGGATGGGCCGCAGTGCATGCGTTCATCTGCTTGAGGACATCTTGGTTGCTTCCAAGTTTGGGCAGTTATGAATAAAGCGGCTATAAACGTCTGGATCCAGGGTTTTGTTTGGACATAAGCTTTTAAGTCCTTTGGGTAAACACCAGGAAACAAAATTTCTGGGTCTTGTGGGAAGAGCGTGCTTGGTTTTGTGAGAAACCCCCCAACTACCTTCCCAGGTGGCCGTACAGTTTACCTGCCCGCGGGCAGCGATGGCTGTTCTGGCTACTACTCCACGTTCTCACCAGCACTTGGTGCTGCCTTCTGGATCTTGACCCCTCTTACCGCGTAGCCCACTGCACATTCTCAGTCTTACTTTGCTATACCCTCCGATCAAATAGAGTTCTACCAGGAACACCCTACCTATTCGTCCAGTGACATCTTAAAAACTACTTCTGTGTGATCATATATGTATATAAAGCTTGTTTACAAAAACTTTCAAAAACCTAATCTGCTTTCACTATCAAAGAACGGTAGTATCTTGATTTTAGCAGTAAGGTGACCGATGCTTAGATCTTAGCAACAAATTCAAGAGAATAAATCCACAGCTAAGCCTAAAGCCTACCCCTTTTATGTTCCATCCAGCAACCCTGGACGGGAGTTTCTTTGGGGACTCTTACATATGTGTACACAAACATATAATAAAGCAACATAAATCAAACATAAAACAAGATGAAAATACACAATATATTTATTAAAAAGCAAAATTTATGTATCCCATTTTGCTTAATTTCACACTCTAGTATGGTAGAAAATATAATCTCAACTTAATGAGAAAAATAATGTCTTACACGGTCTGAAATGACTCAGCCCTAATCACATGCTGAAAACAAACCTATATATGTGTGTGTATATATGATTAAATAAAAGTATGGCTAATGCATAATCATACTTGTTTTAAAAACAGAAATGCTACCAGTGAGGAAATCCATATGACCAATTTGTGATCTTATCAGATTCTCAACAAATAATTGTTAAGTACATGAGTCTTTTGGGAGGGATCCAGGATATTTTGCAAGTGCATTAAAACTGATTTCTAAAACTTCTTTGTGTGTTTTTTAAATAATTATGGTCAGTTATAAAATAAAAATATAGTGAAATCTCCACCCTAATAGATAGATTTAGTATTTTCCTTCCAACTAACTCAGAAATTGTATTTGAATTTTAAATGGATGCCTAAACCAGAGGACTGCGTTTTCATGGGGGGAAGGGTGCACATTTCTCTCCATCCCAGCTGGAGGACACAGGCAAAGACTGACTTAAAACAAACAAGCATTTGCTTCTCTTTCCACTGACTAACAAGGCCTGAGTCAGAACAGAGAACCAACTCTAAATAATATATTGAAATTAAAGCAAATGCATATAAATTAACTTGTGCAAATAGTCGAATAAGTCATGGTAGGACTTATTGTTAGTGACTATGAAATTTTCCCTGAAGTCACCAGTTCGCTTTAGAAATGTTAGTACGTGAGCTCTAAGTCTCAGAGGGAATATTAGCAAAAAGTATAATTTAGTAAATTACTCTGATTTATATAGTCTTTTTTTTTTAAAAAAAATGACTTTAATGTTTACTTGTTAAGACGAAAATTAGTTGTCACCCTCTCCTGTAAATTTCACGCACAACCTCTCTTCTGAAAGCAGGTTCTTTTCACTGTTGACAAAAAAGTTATTCAGGCAAGCACCTCATGCCGTGCTATTAATGAAAATAATTTATGCAAAGCATGAAGTTTCTTTATATATTCTGTTAATGTTCAAGTAATTCTGTTTGACTAAATACCTTTTAAATTCAACAAACTTCTAAGAGGAAGAACATTAAGGCTGGAGGGAGTTTAGAAATTTTTCCAGGAATAAAATCACACATAGACCTTCCTTCCTTATACTAACATTTTACAATTCTATTTAAATTCATTTATATAGCGTTTACTTCAAAATTGTGTTTTAGTCTGATGTGGGTTGATACACACACACACACACACACAAACACACACACACACAATAAGCTATTGTTACATGCATATAACTTTTATTTTGCCATCAAAATTACTTCATTTTATCTAGGAAGAAAACTGTATTATATAAAATACACATAGTTTTACGATTGTAAATGAAACAATTCTAGTATGTTTTATTACTTTTAAACCTTATTCTTTTTGTTAGTATATTTAATGCACTTAAACTATTATAAAATTTATTTTACATTTTAACATAGAGCAGTGTTAAAAAATAAATAAAAGAAAGTAGAACAGTGATCTCTAAATTTAAAAATATAAACCCCAGGGATGCCTGGGTGGCTCAGTTGTTAAGCCTCTGCCTTTGGCTTAGGTCATGATCTCAGGGTCCTGGGATCGAGCCCCGCATCGGGCTCTCTGCTCAGCGGGGAGCCTGCTTCTCCCTCTCCCATTCCCCCTCTTTTGTTCCCTCTCTCCATGTCTCTCTCTCTGCCAAATAAATAAATAAAATCTTTAAAAAATACACAAACCTCCAATACTTCCAAAGCACAGTTTAAAATTGAGGCATTTATATTAAGTTGGGCAATGAGATTAGTGAGATATTTTTAACCATAGAGTACAGAACATCAAGATATTACGGAATATATTACTAGATGAATACCAAACATTCTCTCAAAAACACATTTAATTGGCGTCGTTGGATGAAAGCCACTGACAAGACACCTTTGCCATTCATTTATTTATGTGTTCTTTTATTAAATGATTATTAAAGCTGCACAGTGTTTAAAGAGCTGAGCAAAATGTCCTGGCTGTGGTGGGGGTGGGGGTGGATAAGAATACATAAAAACAAATGCTGACTTCAAAGGTTTTGCTGCCTGACACACACTAAGTAAGGGAAGTCACTTCTGTTTCATCAGAGCATGTAAAGTGTAAAAGGACCCTCAGTGCCTTCCATGTCTAAGTAATTGTGCATGGGGGTGTAATCCCAACGTCAGCCACTTGGAGTGCCCTAAGCCTTCCGGTCAATCAAACTGTATTTGCAGGCCCCTGGTACAGCACACGCAGGGCTCTCTGCACCCTTCCACTGGCTTCCTCAGCTGCCCCTGCAGTGCAGTACCCATGCTCCTCTTGTAAGTCCATCCCCTCACTTTTGGGTTAAATGCCATTCATCTCACTTGTATGAGGATATAACTCCACCAATGCTCCTGTCTCTATCATGGATTTTTTTCCCTCTTTATGATATGAAGTCATGATCCTTACACTTCTCTATGCAATTAACCTATTACTATTCCTATTACTATTGATGTTGGTGCCATCATTGATCTTGATGTTACAAACAGGAGGGTGACCTGTAGGACACAAATATTCTTACCCCATATGGCACAAGAAGCGGGGCAGTGCTTACAGCTGGACTCTGTGTCTGCTGGGTGACCAGGCAGTAACTGTGACCAGTGTATGCAACCACAGGCTGAACTGGAAACCCCTACCATGTGCAGCCACACTACTGGGACAGAGTTCTTCCCAGCTGAACTTGTGTGGTGATTTTACAATAGAAGGACCGAGCAACGACCAGATCCAAAGTGGAAGGTCTTTATGAAGAGAAGAAAACCATAGATGCTAGATGGTCTAATTCAAGATTTTTTTCCTTCAGCCAACACAGAGTGAACAGATACGTGGATGAAATCCAGTAGCATTGACTGGATGTGCAGAATAGAAGGGCGGTCCTGGCTGACTGTGGACTCCAGTTGTGTCTAGAAAGGAAAGTTACACTCACTTGTCCGAGAATTCCAAGAAAATGATATGAAGATGATAGAACCATGCAAATCTTTTAAAAAAGACATTACAATGAGCAACACTCCCTTTCCTTTTATGTGTCAGGAAAATAATTGTTATTTTTGTGAATACACAAAACCGCATGTTTTTTAGTGATGACTCAAGAAGTAATAAAATATTACCATTTAATGACTAAAGAATAAGGTCTCTGCTTCTCATGATGGTGCTTTATTTATCTCATGGCATTTCTAGGAGGATATGCTAAAAGCCCAGTTCCTCACCAATCCTGATCTCTACATAGCGAAAGACCGGGGCCATGTGCTTTACACACCACATGAGCGACATCCGTATGAGTTTCATGGCTACCTTGTTTTGAAGTTTGGTTTTACTTGCCTTATTAGTTATTTCTGATTAAGAGGTTCCCACAAAAGGATATTGTGTTAGGAATGGTGTCAGAATTAAGATCTCAAGGCATTTCAGTGACCTATGTGGCTGCTCTTGGAAATGGCGTCTTCATCTGCATCAAAGATGAGTGAATATCTAGAAAATACTCTGGAACTCTAAAGCTGAGGGGACTCGATAACTCGGCATCATTTTTCTACCATGATTTACCTGGAGAAACATTTTTCTTTAATCAGGAGGATGAGTATTATGTTAGAAGCAGAGAGAATGCCGTGTTATACAAACAAAGATGCAGAGATTTCCCCCGTGGGTGAGAAGAAATGTTCTGTGCAGTCTATAAATTCACAGAGTCTTTGTAGCTTTTGGATTTGTTTATGTTCCATATTGCTTGGATTCTGAATTCTCTTTTCCTCATGTGTCAAGTGAGTATTAGAATAGAATTTAAATGTTTCATAAGACTTTAACACATTCTGGGAAGGATCTGAATCATCCGAACAGCTTAAAGTGTCATATTACGGCTTCGTTACCTGCAAGGATCTGACAGGAGAGCATAAGGACTCCGTAACTGATGCTCGGTACAAACATTCGGTGTACATTTTCCTTACTTTATTACAGTAGTATTATTACAGACTAATGTTCATCTGGTAGGAATAATTGATAATTTAACAGTTTTCCTATGAGCTTTTACCATAATCTCTTGGTTTTAGGTGATTAAACAAGTCAATATATTAATACCTAAATTAGTATGTAAGTAAAATGTTTAAGATAATTTGTTTTGCTCTATCAATAAAGAAATCCTCCAAGTTTACAAATCCTTCTCTAAATAGTATGGCTAAGTGCTATTATTCAGATTTTCTTGGTAGTTTACATGAATTGAAGTTTCTAAAAGCATAATCAGAGATTCCTCGGATTGGGAAAATGAATCCCTCACTCAGTTCCAGCACACTCGCCTCAAAGAGGTGATGACGAGGAGACGCACATATTCCCTGATGTGCCAGAGGTTCCTTGCAAGGGATTTAATCTTTATTTTTTAAAAAAATATTTATCTATTTATTTGGCAGATCACAAATAGGCAGAGGCAGGTAGAGAAAGAGAGGGAAGCAGGCTTCCCGCCAACAGGGAGCCCAGCGCGGGGCTCGATCCCAGGACCCTGAGACCATGACCTGAACGGAAGGCAGAGGCTTAACCCACTGAGCCACCCAGGCGTCCCTCCTTGCAAGGGATTTAATCTTTAAAAACATGTTGTCACTCATGGACCCTATTTTTATTTAATAATTGTGCACATTTTCTGTGATGAAGAGCCTTCTCTTGGAACGTCGAGGGTCCCCAAGACATCCAGCAACCGACAGGAGAACAGAGCACGCATCATGTACCTCGTGATATGGGAAGTTTTTCTTTATATCACTTGGTGCTTTTTCTCCCACATAATCATGGTATTTGCTTGTCAAGGGGACAAAATGCTCCATGTGGCTTTCACAGCTTCACTGAGATGTGGCCCTTCTCCTTCCAGAAACAGAGTAACTAAACATTTAGCTAGTCGGTGAAGAATATACAGGCAAAAACCATTCTCCATTTTCTGACACCATTAGTGCTGGATCACGGACATTACACTGTCCGTCTCTGAGGAACGGGATGTTATCTCTTGTCTCCCCCCGCCCCGTTTTAACCCAGAATGTTAAGCACGCAAAAAGCCATAAAAACAAACAAAAACTCTTTTCAGCTGTTATACCCTGCACCCCAGAGAAATATTCCTCTGGCCAAATGGAAGAAGGAAGCCCCCATTAGTGTCCCTGAACCACCCCGTGGGCCTGCCCTGGCTGCGTAACACCACGTCTATGTCCTCGATGCCTGCAAAGCTACCAATGCAGCTCTTCTTGATGTGCAAAATATACATTAAAGCTTAACATAAGTTCTTCATTGGTCTCTTAGGTATATCCCAGGCCATTTAGATTCAAGAACATTTGAGTTGAATAAAAAAATTAAAAAAAATAAATAAATGAACTTGTAATAGACGGTGTGTAAAATACCAGAATTTCTGAAATGCTTGCCAAGATTCTTGAAAGGCAGTTTGTAAGTTGATTGGCACAAGAACACCTACGGACTGGCATGTAGATTTCCAACCCTGAAATCATAATACATCTCTGGTGTCTGTCCCCTTCTTTGGAACCTAGTATGTTGGAGACATTCATAAATACGCCTCAAAGGAAAGCAGTGATGAACGCCTACTTCTGAGGGGCCCAAGGAGCATGGGTCCCCACTGCGAATGTAAGACATGGATCGGGAAGCTCTGTTTGGCCCCGTTTTCTGTCTTCTCTCTGTGGAAAGGTTCTAGGTCCTCAGCAGAGCAGGAATAGAACAGGGACGGTCACAGACTCAGGAGAGGGAAGTTGGGGAAAGTCAGGAATACGGGATATGAGAAGTCAACATTTTGAGGCACCTCGGAGTGTCCCACTAGTGTCCTTGTCCCCATAGTAACTTTCTTCCATCCACGAGAGGCTCCCTACTCTCCTTTCCCCCATGAAAGGCCATGGGATGCCTTTTCTTATTCTTACCTGATTGCTGTGACTAGGATTCCCAGCCCTTCTTGTATGTTGAGTGGCAGTGGTAAGAGTGGACATCCTTGTCTTCATCCTGACCTTAGAGGAAAATCTTTCAGTGTCCTACTGTTGTGTATGATGTTTGCTGTGGGTTTTTCCTCTATGGTTTTCATTATATGGAGGTACATTTCCTCTAAACCTACTTTGCTGAGTTTTTATCATGAACGGGTGTTTTGTCCAAAGCTCTTTTCTGCATCTGTTGAGACATTCATATGATTTTCATCCTTCCTCTTGTTAATGCTACACATCACAATGATTGATCGGCAAGTACTGAACCCCCCTTGCCTCTCTGGAATAAATAACAATCATGGTTAATGATTTTTTCCAATGTGATGTTGAATTTAGTTTGCTAATATTTTGTTGAGATTATTTGCATCTATGATCATTAGAGTTATTGGCACTTTTTTGCGGGGGGGGGGTAGTGTCTTTGGTTTTGTTATCAGGGTAATGCTGGTCTTGCATAGTGAATTAAGTTTTCCTCCCCTACCTCCTGGGTTTTTTTTAAAGAATAGTTTGAGAAAACTGGTTATTAACTTATTCTTAGGTTTTGAGTAGAATCTACCTGTGTGTGAGACAATCTGGTCCCGGACTTTGATTTGATGGGAGTTTTTGGATTACTGATTCAACTTCATTGCTAATATTAGTTCTGTTCAAATTTTCTGTTTTCCTGATTCACTTTTGGGAGGTTATACATTTCTAGGAACTTACCCGTTTCTTCTAGGAGGTTCAGTTTGTTGACGTATCCCGTTTCGTAGTCGTCTCTTGTAGTCCCTTGTACCTCTCGGGTGTTAGTGGTTCCCTCCTCGCTCATCTCTGATGCTCTCTGAGCCCACTCGCCTTTTTCTTGATGACTTGGGCTATAGGTTTATTAACTGTTTATCTTTTCAAAGAAGCAGTTCTTGTTTTCATTCATCTTTTCCATTGTTTCTTTTAAATCTGCATTTCATGTACCTCTGCTCTAATCTTTATTATTTCCTTCTACCGGCTTGGGCTTTGTTCGCTCCTCATTTTCTGGCTCCTATAGGTATAGGTATATGCTACATCATTTGAGATTTTTCTTTTTTCTTGTGGTGGGCCTATGTTGCTCAGATTTCCTGCTGAGAACTATTTTTGCTGCATCCTAAAGATTCTGGACCACTGTATATTATTCATTGCTATCTATATCCATGTTTTGTTTTGTAAATCTCCTGCCCAATTTACTTTTTGACGCATTTGCTATGTAGTAGCATGTTATAGTCTCCATAGGTCTGTATTTATCCCATATTTTTTGTAATTGATTTCTAATATTGTTGTGGTCAGAAAAGATATTTGATATACTTTCAATCTTCCTAAACTCACTGAGACTTGCTTTGGGACTTCATGTGGGCTCTCTTCCTGAAAATATTCCTTGTGTACCTGCTGTTTTTGGATGGTGTGTTCCTTACATATCTGTGGGGTCCATCTGGTCTCGTGTGTCAAAGACACTGTTTCCTCATTGATTTTCCATCTGGATTGTCCGTTGATACAAGTTGGTGTTAAAGTCCATCACTATTATCACTGCCAATTTCTCTCTTAATGTCTGTTAATATTTGCTTTATGCATTCCTGTCTTCCTATGTTGGGTGTGTAGATATTTATAACTGTCATATCCTCTCACTGGGTTGACCACTTTATTAGTATGTTTATCCTTCTTTATCACTTGTTAGTCTTTTGAGTTTATTTTGTCTCATGTAAGTATGGTTACCCCCGTTGTCATGTCATTTTGTTTTTACTTAATTTGCACATTATAGGTTTTTCTATTCTTTCACTCTGTCTACATGTATCTTTACACCTGAAGTGAGTCTTTTGTAGACAGCAAAGATGAGTCTTGTTTTTTGTTCTTTTATTGTTTTCAGTCACCCTGTGTCTCATGGTTGGAGGATTTACAGTTAAGGTATTTATTAATAGGTATGTGCTAATTGTTATTTTGTTCATTGTTTTCTGGTTCTTTTATAATTCACAAATTTTCCTCACTTGTCTTGTTCTCTTATGGTTTCATGGCTTTTTTTTAGGGTTATGCTTGTACTCCTTTTTTATTTTTTGTGTTTTTATTACAGAATTTTGATTTGTGGTTAGCATTTGATACATATATAACATCTTATGTGTATATCGTCTATATTAATTTGTTGGTCACTTATTTGAATGTATTCTAAAAGCACTATTCTTATTCCCCATTTTTTTGTATATGATGCTATATTTTATATCTTTTTGTGTGTCCTTTGGGTTTTTTTGTTTTGTTTTGTTTTTTGTTTTTTGTTTTTCTTCCTGATAAAACTGATTTTACTATTACTGTGTTTTAACCTCCATCCTGGCCTTATAAGTGATTAATCAACTGCCTTTACTCTATGTTTGCTTTTACCTGTGAAAATGTACTTTTCATAATTCTGTTCTATTTGTATTTATGGTCTTTTCTTCCCACAGAAGAGATTTCCTTTAACATTTCTTATATGCTTGGTTTAGTGGTGGTGAACTCCTTTGCGAAACTCTTCTTTTCTGAACAATAGCTCTGGATGGAGCATTCTTACTTGTGTGTTTTTCCTTTCAGCATTTTGTATATATCACAACCCTCAACACTGCCTTCTGGCCTGCAAAATTTCTGCTAAAAAATCAGCTGATAACCTTGAAGAGTTTCCTTTGTATATAACTGTTTTCTCTTGCTGTTTTTGAAATTCTCTTTATCACTACATTTTGCCATGTTAATTATTATGTGTCTTGGAGTGACCCTCCTAGGTTTCATCTTGTTGGGGTCTCTGTCTGCCTCCTGGGACAGATGTCATTTTCCTTCCCTAGATTCGGAAAGTTTTTAGCGATTTGTTTAAGTTTTCTGCCCCTTTCTCTCTCTCCTCCTGAAGTGCCTATAATGTGAATGTTGGTATTCTTAATGATGTCACAGAGTTCCCTTAACTTACTATTTTTTATCGTTTTATCTTTTTGCTGTTCAGCGAGGTTGCTTTGCCTCACACTCTGTGTCCAGAATTCTCATCTGTTCTTCCGCATCCTCTAATCTGTTGTTCATTCCCTCTGGTGTGTTTTTATTTTAGGTATTGAATTCCTTAGCTTTGTTTTTTGAAATATATATATTTTATTTCATTGCTGAAGCTGTTATGAGTTTATCCATTCTTCTCTCAATTCCGGCACATCTTTATGATCATTATTTTAAGGTATTTATGAGGCATACGGCTTACCTTCATTTTACTTAGTGCTATTGCTAGGATTTTGTCTTGTTCTTTGATTTGTGACCTATTCTCTGTCTCCTCATTTTGTCTAATTATCTGTGCTTGTCCCTATGTTCTAGTAAGTCAGCTATGTTTTCTGGTCTTGAAGTGGTAGCCTGGTGGAGAAGAAGTCCTGTGATGCTTTGTAGTGCACTCCCCCAGTTACCAGAACTAGGAGCTCTAGGGGTATCCCTGTGTGGGCTACATGTGTCCTTTAGCAGTGACGGAGGCATGGTTAACCTTATCCCAGATGGCTGCAGTGGCCCACTTGGTTTTATGGGCAGGTTTGGTCCTCAGGCTATTCAGGGACCTGTGGCTGCCTTGGGCTTGTTGGTGCGCATGGCTGGCAGTCAGCCTCTGCCAGCTGCAGGTGCAGAGACGAGCAGGTCTTGCTCCCTATTCAGGTAGCTGACTGTAGGAACTGTGGGCACATTGGCATGTAAGCTTAGCTCCTCTCCCTAGGGCAAGAGTCACCCTGTACTGGTGTCACAGGGACATAGTTTCTAAAGGACATTGAGCAGCTGGATGTACTTATTAATTAATTTTTAACAGCTTTATTAAGATAGAGTTGATATACCAAAACTGTTATGTATTTATCATATACAACTTGGTGGATTTCAGCATATGTATGATGCTAAAATTTTGACCCTCTATTTTTTCTTGGTTTTGGGGGGAGTGTTTCGAGTTGTGATGTCCCTACGATCCATCCCCTCTTGTAGCCCTCTGGGACACTGTTTGCGTATCAGCAGGAATAGAGGCTGGGAAGTATTTGTTGGTAACATTTAGTGTTGAGCAGAATGGGGCAGCACAGGTGGCAGAGTTGCCACCTGTAATGTTGAAACCTGTTGTTCAAGCCCCCATGTTCTATCGGGTCAGTAGATGTTAGCTGGCAGGCTGATAAGTTGAGAAAACAATAGGACAAGAGACAACGTTAAGTTTTGTTATTGTTGTTTATGTATCTCAAAGGGAACCTAAGGATCAACTTAAAGTGTGAACTAGTGAGAAGGGGAAGTTATTGTTTTTATTGCAGCATATTAAGGCAGAGGATAACTTAATGGGTTCAAGGTGCTACTGTGAGACTTCATTCAGGCTGATGGGTTCAATCCAGCAATTTCTCCTACTTCCCTTCAATGAATTACTTACTAAATTCTAAATGTAAAGCTACAGCCATCACTCTCAGAAATTTTTATTTAAATATTTTAAGCAATCTTTAAAAATAGGAGAAAATGTTAAAAGTCACATCTCCCAGGTGGCAACATTGAGGTATGTAGAGCTGAAATGTTCTTCCTGCCTCTCTCTTCATGAGTTTTGAAGAAGATGAGCAAAATTCCACGTTAATGTATATCCAGTGCATTTTTTTTTTGCATTTTTCAGTGTAAAATGTCTCAGAATGACAGTTGTATTTATCAAAGTAAAAATAATACTATGGATATATTAGAGGATTTCTCCTTGTCAGCACACTCTAAGGAAAAATGAGCTTATATTAAATTTTACTCACAACTCTATGGGACAAGATATACTTATATCCATTTTACAAACACACAGACACACAACAAATGGAGACGTTAAGAAACTTGAGCATCGTCACAGAGTATGGATCCAGGGTATTTTTCCCCCCTCACAATTGGTTATTCCTTTCCACTTTCCCATATACATAACCACATCGACTGTATATCTGCAAATAGAGGCAGTTTGTTTCTACCTTTCTAATGTCTTCTATTTCTTTTTTTTTTTTTTAATTCTAGAATATTTATTGCACAGCATTACTTTAGTTTCAGGTGTATAATACAGTGATGTGCCCATTCTGTGCAGTACTCAGTGCTCATCACGGCATCACATTAGTTTCAGGTGTATAATACAGTGATGTGCCCATTCTGTGCAGTACTCAGTGCTCATCAGGATAAGCGTACTCTTAGTTCCCTCACCTCTCCCGCCGCCCTCCCCCCACCCCCACTGGAACCATCGTTTCCTTCTCTCTAGTTAAGAGTCTGGCTTTTGGTTTGTCTCTTTTTTCCATTGTTGGTTTGTTTTGTTTCTTAAATTACATACGCGTGTGAAATTATATAGTATTTGTCTTTCCCTTTTTGACTTATTTCATTTGGCATTATACCCTCTAGGCTTGTCCATACTGTTGCAAATTGGAAGATTTCATTCTTTTTTATGGCTGAGTAATATTCCATCATATATGTGTATAGTATCTTCCTTGTCCCTTCATTTTTGATGACACTTGTGTTGTTTCTATAATTTGGCTATTGTAAATAACTCTTCAATAAGCACAGAAATACACCCCTTTTCAATTTAGTGTCTTTGTATTCTTTGGGTAGATACCAGGTAAAGGAGTTACTGAATTATGTGATAATTTTATTTTACATTTTTGGAGGAACCTCTTGTCTTCCACCGTGGCTGCACCAGTTTGTATTCCCACCAACGGTGCCCATAGGTTCCTTTTTCTCCACGTCCTCACCAACACTCATTTCTTCTGTTGATTTTAGCCATTATGGCAAGTGTGAGGTGGTACCTCATTGTAGTTTTGATGTGCATTTCCCTGATGTTGAGTGATGGTGAGCATCTTTGCATGTGTCTCTTGGCCGTCTAGATGTCTTCTTTGGAGAAATGTCTGCTCATGTCCTTTGTCCATTTTTAATTGGATTTTGTTTTGTTTTGGTGTTGAGTTGTGTAAGTTCTTTATATTTTTTGGATATTAAGCCTTCATCAGATATGTCATTTGCAAATATTTCCTGTCATTTAGTAGGTTGCCTTTTAGTTTTGTTGATTGTTTTGTGGGGCAGAAGCTTTTTATTTTAATATAGTACCAAGAGTTTATTTTTGCTTTTGTGTCCTATGACTCAGGAGACATATCTAGAAAAATGTAGTACAACCAATGTCAGAGATATTAGTGCTTGTGCTCTTTTCTAGTATTTTTGTATTTTTGGTATCCAGTCTCACATTGGGTCTTTATTTTGAGTTTATTTTTGTGTGTGCTGTAATAAAGTGGTCCAGTTTCACTCTTATACATGTAGCTGTCCAGTTTCTTCTGCACCATTTATTGAAGAGATGGTCTATTCCTGATTGCGTATTTTCTTGCCTTTTGAAGATTAATTGACCGTATAGTTTTATTGAAAATTTATTTTTTAAAGTTTCTTTTCAGTGTTCCAGAATTCATTGTTTATGCAGCACACCCCGTGCTCCACGCAATCCGTGCCCTCCTTAATACCCGCCACGAGGCTCACCCATCTCTCCAACCCCCACCCCTCCAAAACCCTCAGTTGGTGTTTGGTTCTTAACTGCGGTCTTCAAATACGCAAATGTATCTATCCTCCAAAAATGCATGGCTCTTAGTAGGCAGGAAGTTCTAGTTATGCAAGATGAATAAGCTCCAGACATCTGTTATGTAACACGTTACCTGTAGTTAAAACACTGCATTGTGCATGCAAAGATTTGTTGAAAGGGTAGATCTCCTGTTGCGTGTTCCTACCACACAGACAAAACATGTGCAGTTCTAACTCATTATACTAGTTTCATATCAGATACAAATTCTTTTCACCCCCTCTGTATATGGACATTCCCTTTATTTCCACTTTTGTCATTTTAGCTAATACTGTAATAAATGTATATTTACATATCCTCCATGAGAGAGAGAGCCCCATAATTTGGATTGTGTCACCTCAGCAAATGGGTTATTTTTCTATTTTAATGGCTAGTGCCAGATGGTTACATAAAACTTCTACCAATCAGCTAAATTTATATAGTACGTGTGTGTGTGTGTGTGTGTGTGTGTGTGTGTGTGTATAGAGAGGGAGAACTTCATTTCCTTTATGCGTGGAGAGATATTTACTCTGCATTTCCCCATCGTCTCGTGTTTGAATATGCTCCTCCACTAAATATCTATAGCTATGTTTGGCTCACTTTTTCTAGTAGGATGGGTTTCTTTTTCCCTGGTTGTCTTTTAATAGATATCATGGACATTGTCATCTTGCTTCGCTGTGAATGCAATAACTGTGTGCTTGGCATTGACATTGCTTTTAGCTGGCTTTGTTGGTAGTATTTTGAGGGGCTGCTTTATGACAGATGGAGGTCCATTTCACATGCTACCACCAAGTGGTCAAAGGTGAAGGGAACACAGACAGTTCTTCACTCTTCTCAGGAGCCTACAAAGCTGTGGGTGCTAACAGGGATCCCCCCCAGCTCCCTGGGGTCCTCTTGGAGCAGGTGACCCTGAACCTTTGTGGGGGTGCTGGCCATGAAAAGGAACAGGTTTCTTTGCCCCTCCTTTCTAAAGGCTAGACCCAAAGCATGCATGTTTTGCTATGTGGTTGTGTCCCTTAGTGGTGGCCAAGAGGCAAACATTTAGGGCTTCAACAGTGCCTCATTCTGGGAACCTTTCATAAATTGATTCATTCAGCTGTGGACCCAGAGAACAGGACACATGTCATAGATGTTCATTTCTGAAGGTCCAGTGGGTTTCTGGAAAAGTCTCCGTCATCACATGGCACTGGCCCGATAGTTCAGAAGTCTCCTGGGCAGCTCTGATGTGGGGTGCTCTCTTCAGGGCCGGGTGTCCACAGGGTCATTCTGGCCTCCAGCATCTCACGGGTCACAAGGATTTCAGATGAGGAACCTGGCTGGCTATAATGTACCACGCTCTACCCAGACCTCAAAGCTCAGTCTTTGTATGCTTGAACTTGGGACTTTAACCCCAATTGTTCATTTAGGAAATGTCCAACTTGTAAAACTCTACTTAGGACCAAGTGAATCCCTGAAGTTGCCAATATGCCTATCTCTCAATACGCTTGTGGGCGCCTATCTGTAATGAAGAGTTTCTATATACAAACAGTCCATATAATCATTACATGTGAACATCTAAATCTATACAGACACTTGTGTGGAGCTGTATATGTTTATACATAATATATACATTATATATACCAATAGTCTATTTTCCATAGTTCCTGTCTTTTTTTTTTTTAATCTGTGAGGACAACTTTAATCCCTTCAATAGTCCTATAATCCTATTTTACAATATCTATAGTTTTTATATAGAGTTCCATGATTATTTTCTTTTGTATTGGTCTTTTTGGAAAAAACAAACAGATTTTGGGCTTACTTCTTTTCCTTAACTATCATTTGTTTTATAATCTTTGCAATAATCACAGTTTTGTCTTTGTTAATTCTTATTATCAAAATTTTAGGCAACTCTTAATGCCTATTTTTAAATTTTTTCTTGTTATTTTCATCTAATTGTTTAACAGAGTTTTAATAGAGTTCATACATTTTCCTATTTTTCTTACTACTGAAGCCATTTAAGGCTATAAACTGCCCTCTAAATACAGTTTTCATTGAGTCACACTGTGTTTGTTTCTTTTTGACTATATTCCAAATTTTCCTTTTTGATTAGAGTACTGGATATCAGGTAGTTATTTTATCGAGGTGAAATCTGGATCTCGCATAATTAAACATTTTTAAGTGTTCAGTTGATTGACATTTACTGCATTTATAATGTTGCGCACTCATCCTCTCTCTGGAGTGTCCAGACGTGTTCATCACCCGTAAGAGTCATTCGGTTAACGAAATAACCTTCCTTTCTCCTGGCAATCGCTAGCCTGTTTTCTGCCTTGATGGGTTTTCCTGTTGTTGTGATGTGTGTGTGTGTGTGTGTGTGTGTCTGTGTGTGGAGGTCAAAGAACTTATGACCTTTTCCATCTGGCTGCTTTCACTGAGCATAAGGTTTGTAAGTTGTATCCAGGTTTCAACATGTAAACAAGTACTGTAAGTCTCTTCCTCATTTTATGCCTGAATAATATTCCATTTTACATATGCCCCAGTGTATCCATTCACCACCTGAGGAACATTTGGGTTGTTTCTATCTTTTGGCTTATTTTTTTTTTTAATTTTTTTTTAAATTTATTTGACAGACAGAGATCACAAGCAGGCAGAGAGGCAGGCAGAGAGAGAGGGGAGGAAGCAGGCTCCCTGCTGAGCAGAGAGCCCGATGCGGGGCTTGATCCCAGGACCCTGGGATCATGACCTGAGCCAAAGGCAGAGGCTTTAACCCACTGAGCCACCCAGGCGCCCCCTCTTTTGGCTTATTTTGAATAATGCTACTATGAATGTTCATGGACAGGTTTCTATGTGGACGTATTTCTTCATTTCACTTAACTCTATACCTAGAAGTGGAATTTCTGGGCCATTTGGTAATTCTGTGTTGAAATTTTTGAGAAACTACCAAACAGAAGATTACATGAGTGTGTACTACCTTCTTCACACTATTAAATATTTAAATAATTCGATATTCTAATCCATAAATACTGGATGTCTGTTTAGTTAGGTCTCATTGAATTTTTTTAGCAATGTTTCCTAGTTTTCAATGTCCAAGCCATCGCTTTGGTTAAATTTATTTGTAGATATTTATTCTTTGGGATACTATTATAAATGTAATTGCTCATCGCTGGCTGACAGAAACCCAAATGATTTTGTAGGTTGATCGTGTGTATGTCATCTTTGCTGAACTCATTTATTAGGTCTAGTAATTGTGCATGTGTGTGCATGTGTGTGTATGGATTCCTTGGGACTCTGTACAGGATCATTTCATCTGAAAATGGTTGTCTTTTATTTCTTTTCCCTGCTTAATTACTCTGGCTTGAAGTTCCAGTGCAAACTTAAATAGCAGTGGTAAAAGTGAGCATCTTTGCCTTGGTCTGGATTTTAGGGGGGAAGTTTTCAATTTTTCACCACTATCATGTTAGCTGTTGGATTTTATAAAAGCCTTCTATCATGTGGAGTAATTCCCTTCCACTTCCAATTTTGAGCATTTTTCTAAAGAAAGGGTTTTGAATTTTGTCAAAAGCTTTTCATCTGTCAATTGAGACAGTTATATATTTTTCCCTTCCTTTGTTAATGTGGTGTAATGCATTCATTTTTCTTCTTCTTCTTTTTTTTTAATCTCAAGTGACCCTTGCGTTCCTGGGATAAACTTCGCTTGGTCCTGGTATAGGATCCTTCATTGTGCTACTCAGCTCAGTTTGTTAGTTTTTTGTTGAGGAACTTTGCATCTGTTTTCAGTAGAGATATTATCTACAATTTTCATATGGTATCTTCCTGAAATGGGGCCTCACAGAATGTATTAGGGAGTAGTTCCTCCTCTTCCATTTTTGGAAGATTTGGGGCAGAGCTGATGTTAACTGTCCTTAATATATTTGGTAGATTTCACTAGTGATAGCATCTGGCCCTTGGCTTCTCTTCATAATTTTTTTTAAATTACTGATCCAATCTTTTTTATAGGGCTTTTGTCTATCTCTTCTTGAGTCAATTTTGATAATTTTTAATATGTTTCTAGGAATTTTTCTATTCAGATTATTTAATATGTTCACAAATAACTACTTGTAGTAAATTCTTGCCCTTTCCATTTCTGTGGATAGTATTATTTAAACTTCTTTTCTGATGTTGATTATATCTTTTTCTTAGCCTGGATAAGGTTTGTTATTTTGGTGATCTTTTCAAAGAGCTGGTTTTGTTGTTTCTGTATTTTTTCCTATATCCTATTACATTTATCTGTGATCTAATCATTGTTTCCTATTGTGTCTGGGTTTAGTTTTTTTCTTCTGTTTCTAGTTCCATTAGGTGTATAGTTATAAATTTTAGGTCCTGCTTTTTAAGTAATTTACAGCTATAAATTTCCTTTTGAGCACTGCATTTGCTGAACCACATAAGGTTTGTTGATTTGTATTTTTTTATTTTATTTGTCCCAAAGTATTTTCTAATTTCACTACAAGTTTGTCCCAGCAGTCTTGAAGGGTAGGTGATGTAGGAGCTCCTGGCTGGCTGAGTTGGAAGGACTTAAGACCCTTTGTCTTGAGTCATGGGTTTGAGCACCACACCAGGCGTAGAGATTACCTAAACACATAAATAAAACTTAAATAGAGAGTGGATTAATTTCCATGTATTTGTTTATTTTCTAATTTCTTTTTTGGCTAATTGTTAGCTTTATTACACTATGTAAGGTGCTTCACATTTCATTACTTTTAAGTATATCGATAGTTGGTTTTTGGTGTGACATGGGGAAATGCTCAGTGTCCCACGTGCACTGGAGAAGAATGTGTATATGGCTATTGTTGGCAGAGTGTCCTTTTGGTCCAGTCCGATTCCCACATTGTTCACTTGGGTGGTCTCTTTCTGACTGATCTTCTATGCAGGATTGAAAGTACCACACTGAAGTCTCCAGCTATTTTTGTATAATTGTTTCTCCCTTTCATTCTGTCAAAATTTGCTGCATATTTTTAGGAGCTATAGATTTTGTTGTGTATAGGTTTAAAATTGTTTGATGAACTGACCCTTTTTTTCACTAAATACACTTCTCATATCAGTCTTCGACTTAAAATCTCTTTTGTCTGATGACAACATCATGTTTTGATTAATATTTGTGTAGCCAAATTTTCTATACTTTCATTCTGCTGGTGTCTTTTGGTCTAAAGTGAGTCTCTGTCATTTTATACTTTTTTCCATCTCACCATTTCTTTTATTTGGTGAGTTAAATCTATTTACATTTAAAGTATCACTGATTCTGCCATTGTGCTGTTTCCTGTTTATCTTCTCTCTTTGGTGTGCCTTAGTCCCCTCACTGCTGCCTTCTTTTGATTTGGTGGAATTTTCTCGTGGATAATTTGATTCACTGTCCTCCCCCGTCGATTTTTTAGTTATTTTCTTAGTGGTTACTATGAAATTATAGTTAACATCTGAAATTATACCAATCTTGTTTAAATTTATATCAATTTAGCTTCATTCACTCTGTACTTTTACAGTTTTGTTCCCCTCCGTGTTTGTTGTTACAGTTTATGTCTTCATCCATTGTGCCCATAAATATTGATTACAATTAGTTTGATGCATTAACCTTTGAAAATCACACAGAAAGCACCAATTTGTTTAAAAAAAAGGATTGCAAAGTAAAGTTATGATATATTTTTAAAAATTTACCTGGGCAGTTACCTTATCGCTATTTTTTTATATGACTTTGCATTAATGTCCAGGGTCATCTTTTTCCAACTTGCAGGGTTTCCTTTAGCATTTATTTTTAGGAAGGATCTATGAGTAATGAAATCCTTAACCTTTCTTTTATCTGGTAATCTCTTAATTTTTTTTCATTTTGGAAGATCAGTTTCCCCAGATAGAGAATTCATGTTTGGCAGCTATCTTTTTTTCCTTTTTTGTACTTTAATGGTATCATCCCACTGCCTCTTGGATTCCATGGTTTCTTTGACTGCTATTGAGGATCCCATGTATAGGATTCTTTTTTCTTTTCAGATTTTTGTCTTTCTTTTTACAGGGTAAATGCAGTGGGTCTTGGTGCAGATTTCTTTGAATTTACCTTCCCTAGAGGTTATTTAAACTTCTTAGATGTAAAGGTTCTTGTTTTTAATCACAGGTGGGGAGGTATTCTGTCCTTTAGCTCTCCTCCTTCTATGACTTCAGCAGTGCATTTGCTGGATGGCGTCCCATACATCCCTTAAAATGGTTTTCTCTGTGCCTTGCTTCTTTCTGCCACTCAGACTTCATAGTTCCAGCTGCCCTAGATTCACATTTGCTGATTTGTTCTGCTGTCTGCTCAAATCTCTTGTTTAACTCTTCTAGTGTGTTTGTCATATAAGCTACTGAATTTTTCAGATCCAGAATTGCTACTGGTTCTTTTTAGTATCTCTCTATATTGATAATTCTCTCCTTATTTAGGCATCATCCTTTTAACTGCCTTTCTTCTTACTTTTTTAAAATTGACCCTATTTGACCTATAACCCGAGTAAATTTGATGTGTACTTGTTACTTGGTATTTATATGTTACAATATTGCTGTTATGGTGATATTTATCACACCACATATTTATAGTATGGTATTGTCTATATTCAATATACTGTGTATTAGATCTTTATGGCTTATTTACTGCTTGTTTTAAGTTTGTACTCTTGAACTACTTCAGTCTTATTCCTCTCCTCACCCCCAATCCCTGATGACCACCATTTTACTTTTTTGTTTTTTCACTAGCTTGACTTTTTCAGATTCCAAATTTAAGTAATATCATACAGTACTTGTCTTTCTCTGACTTCTGTCACTTAATGTGTTCATTGTCCATTGGTGTTGCAAATGACCAGAGAGTCTGCATTCTCGTGGCCAAATAATATTGTGTATGTGTACCACATCTCTTTTAGCCATTTATCTGTTGTTATGAAAACAACCTAAATGCTTATCTTGGCTGTTGTGAATATTGCTACAATACACATGTGGATACATGTATCTCTTCACAATCCTGTTTTCATTTCCTTTAGTTGTATTTCAGAAGTGGATATTCTGGTACATATGGTAGACCTAATTTTAATTTTTTGAGGAACCTCCATTTGGTTTTCCAAAGTGGTTGGGCCAATTTACATTCCCACCAACAGGGCATAAGTGTTTCCTTTCACTACATTCTCACCAGCGTCTGTTGTCTCTTGTCTTCCAAGACTGAAGCCATTGTGATATCTCCTTGTGGTTTTGATTTGCATTTGCCTGATGATTAATGGTACCAACCATCTTTTCATGTCTTTATTGGCCATTTTGATGTGTTCAATGGAAAAATGTCAATTTAGTACTTCTGCCTCAACACACACAAAACAGACAATCATATCAAAAAATGGGCAGAAGATATGAACAGACGCATCTCCAATGAAAACATACAAATGGCTGTCAGACACATGAAAAAATGTTCATCATCACTAGCCATCAGGGAAATTCAAATTAAAACTACATTGAGATATGACCTTACACCAGTGAGAATGGCCAAAATTAGCAAGACAGGAAACATGTGTTGGAGAGGATGTGGAGAAAGGGGAACCCTCTTCCACTGTTGCTGGGAATGCAAGTTGGTGCAGCCTCTTTGGAGAACAGTGTGGAGATTCCTCAAGAAATTAAAAATAGAACTTCTCAATTTAACACTTTAAATTGACTCTGAGAGAGATACAGTCATCATAAAATGACCATAATTTTACTTTTTTTTTTTGTTTGTATGCCCTTTTTTTCTGTCTTGCTTAATTATACCATCTAGGGTTTCTAATATTTTATTGAATAAGAGTAGTGAGTAGTGAGACTGTACATCCTTGCCTTGTTCCCAATCTTAGAGGGAACAGTTTCAACTTTTCTCCATTGAATATCCAGTTCATTGTGGGTTTCTCATTTGTAAACTTTATTAAGTTGAACGATGTCTCTTTTAGACCATTCTGCTTTTATCAGGAAAGGATGTTGCATTTAGTCAAATTCTTCTTCTGCACCTATTGATGTGATTATGTTTTTTAATCTTTTAATAGTTAGCACATTTATAATGTATTACATTTATTGATTTGTCTATGTTGACTTGTCCTTGCATACTGGGATGGGGGGAACACTTGATCATGTTGTGTAATCATTTTGGTATGTTCTTGACTCTGGCTTGCTAATGTTTTGACAAATTTTGCACCTATAGTCATCATATAAATAGGGCTATAGTTTAGCTTTCTTATGGTATCCTTTCTGGTTTTGGTGTCAAGTTAATAATACTGACCTCTTAAACTGAGTATGAACACATTCACTCTCCTTGATATTTTGGAAGAGTTTGAGAAGTAGTGGTATTAATTTATGTTGGTATAAAATTTGGTAAAATTCACCAGTGAAGCTCTCTCATCCTGGAATTTTCTGTGATGAATTGTTTCAGATTACTAATTCAGTATCTTTACCTGTTAATCTGTTCAAATTTTCTCTTTCTTCCTGATTTAGTCTTGGTAGGTAGTGTGTTTCTAGAAATGTATTCATTTGTTCAGTCTTGTTTGTTAATATAACTGTTCATGGTATTCTCTTACAATCTTATAAATTTTTGTAGTTCAGTTATGTCTTCTCTTTCATTTCTGACTTTGTTGAGTCTTCTCTTTTTTTTTTTTTTTGATGAGTTGAGCTAAAGATTTGTCAATTTTACTGGTCTTTTCACAGAACTAGCTTGTAGTTTTGTTGATCTATTTTATTGTTTTTCTGATCTTTATTATTTCCTTAATTTCAGTAACTTTAGGCTGTTTATTTCTCTAATTCCTTGAGGTGTTATGTTTGCTTGAAATTTTTATTCTTAATATATCTATATTGCTATAAACTTTACTCCCAGCACTAATTTGCTGCATCCCACAAGATTTCATAGGCTGCATTTCCATTTTCATTAGTTTTGAGGAAAAAAATTATTTTCTTTTGATTATTTAGAAGTGTGTTATTCAGGGGCTGCCTGAGTGGCTCAGTTGGGTAAGCATCTCTGCCTTTGGCTCAGGTCATGATACTGGGGTCCTGAGGCCAAATTCTGCATCTGGCTCCCTGCTCAGCGAGGAGCCTGATACTCCCTCTCCCTCTGCCTGCTGCTCCTTCCTGCTCATGCTGTCTCTCTCTCTCACTCTCTCTCAACTAAATAAAAATAATAAAAATCTCAGAAGTGTGTTAGTTTATACATCTATATGTATATGTATATATATTCATAATTTGTAGAGTTTAACTTTCTTTTTATTAATTTCTAGTGTCATACCATTTTGGTTAAAAAACGTTGATATAATTTCAATCTTAAATTTGCTAATCTTTTTATGTTTTGTGTCCTTTCCTATGATCTATCCCAGAGAAAGCTGCATGTGCACTTGAGAAGAAGGTGTATTCTGCTGCTATTGGATGGGATGTTTTGTATCTATCAAAGTATAGGTAGAACAAATGTACTTAAGTCCAATGTTTCCTTTTGATTTGCTATCTGTATGACCTTTCCATTGTTGACAGTGGGATATTACAGCCTCTACAATTACGATATTGTGTGTTTTTCTCTTAAGTTCTATTAGTATTTCTTAATATATTTTGGTACTTACTTAACTGTTAGAAGCATATATACTTTTGATTGTTATATCTTCTTGATATATTGGTATTTTTATTACCATTTTAGATTGTAGTCGATTCATCTGATATAAATATGGCTTTTCGTTTGCACTTGCTTGAAATATCTTCTTTTATCCCTTCTTGTGAGTTTATGTGTCTGTACAGCTGAAATGAGTTACCTGTAGGTAGCATATTAACTTTTTTATTTTGTAATACATCGAGTTACTCTGTGCCTTTGTATTGCTGAGTTTAGTTCATATACATTCAGAGTGATTTTTGCCTTCTGGTTATTTTATATCTCTGTTGTTTTTCTTTTTTCATATGCTTCTGTAAATTGATGGTTTTCTGTAGTGGTATGCTCAATATACTCTTTTTATGGTTTAGGGATCTACTATAGAGTTTTCCTTTGTGGTTACCATGAAGTTTACATATCTCATGGATAAAACAGTCCTTTTCTTCTGATAGGAATTTCATTTGTTTATGAAGATTCTATCTGTTCACTCCTCAAATAAATTAATAAAATCTATAAATAATTTATTTGAGAGAGGGGCAGGGGGGGGAACCCAACATGGGGCTTGTTCCTAGGACCCTTGGATCATGACCTGAGCTGAAAGTAGACACTTAACTGACAGAGCCACCCATGCACCCCTCCACTTTATATTTTTGATGTTGCAAATTATCTCTTTATTCTGTGACTCACTATGATAAAAACTACAGGTTTTAATGCTTTTCAATCTTTCTCATATCATTAACACACTCTTTTAGAGTTGTAGTTTTCTAATTGTGTAATTTTTGTCATCTTACTCAGAATTTTTTGTCATTTAGATTTTTTGTTTTAGCTTGAAGAACTCTTCAACATTTCTTGTACGGCAAGTCCAGTGGTGCTAAACATTGTTCTTTCTTTTACCTGGGAAAGCCTTTATATTTCTCTTTCATACCTGCAATATAATTTCTGGATAGAATATTCTTTAAAGTTTATTTTTGTGTATGGTAAAGGAAAGTAATCTAGTTTTCCCAGCACCATTTATTGAAGAAACTACCTTTTCCTCAATATGTATCCTTGCCTCCTTTGTCTTAAATTAGTTGACCCTGTAAACATAGGTTTATTTCTGAGCTCTCTATTCTCTTCCATTGACCTATGTGTCCATTTTTTGTGCCAGGACCACAGTTTTGCTTACTACAGCTTTGTAGTATAGTTTAAAAACTGGGATCATGAGATATCCAGCCTTGTTCTTTTTCCTCAAGATTACTTTGGCTCTTCTGAGTCCTCTCTGCTTCCTACAAATTTTACAATTACTCTAGTTCTATGAAAAATGGGGAGCCTGATGTGGGGCTGGATCCCAGGACCTTGGGATCATGACTTAGATGCTTAACCAAGTGAACCACCCAGGCAGGCACCCCGTAATATTCTTTTATTTCATATCTATTATTCTTATATCAGTTTTTTTTAATAGAGTTTAAAAGTGAAGAAACTTTAAATATTTACCAGTCTCTTTTTTTCTCCTCTTCCACCTGAACCATTTCTACATTCTTATTTTCCAGATTATGTATTCTCTCTTCCATTTGATCTGCTCTGTTTTCAGTAGTTTATAATGCATTCTTCATCTATTTTGAGTTCTTCAGTTCCAGAATTTAATTTTATTCATGAGTTCATTGAATTGGCTTTCTGAATTTTCTTTGAGCTTGTTGAGTTTCTTCATAAGAGCTAGTCTGAAATCTTTGCAAGTTATATCCCAATATTCCTTGTCTCCGAGTTTGGTTACTGGAGAATTCATTTTCTTTTTGTGATACCATATTGCCGTGCTTCTTCATAGCATTTGATGGATATACCACATTGTTACATTTGAAGTAGCGAACGTTTGTTTTCACAGAGATGAGACTTTGTTTACTTAGAATTCTACAGCTGACCCTTGACTAAAGCCCCGGCTTGGGGTGCTAACCTCTTGTACATTCAGAAATTTGTGCCTAACCTTAGAGTCTACTTAAATACTTAGGCTGCTGTTGACAGGAAGCCTTGTAAACTATTTAAAGTCAATGAAAACATATATGTATTATATGCCTTAAATTAAAATACTGTGCTGCATCAAAAAACTCCACAACAACAACAACAACAACAAAACATCTACAATTTGCTGAGCACAAATAGTTCAAGAGCCAACTGTCATTACCGGCCCGTTGGACTGGTAGAATCATTCTTTCATTTTCCATAAGGTGGTACTATAGCATAAGTTTTTGGTTTCTTCTACCAAAGCTGACTTGCCCCACTGCCCCTGCTCCCTAAGCTGGCATAAAATTCTATCAGCACAGTCTGGAGAATTGTGTGCTTAGCACTTCAGGGCTCTGTATGATTATTCCTGTGTTTGGGCATATATATTGCATTTCAATACGTGCTTCATTTCTTACACTTAAGTCCAGTCATTTTGTATGCAAGTGATTGAATTCCTGTAAGTGGAATGTGTCTGTGTCTCTGTAAAGAACAGAATTGAAGTTGCCATCAGCCAACCCATGTCCTCTTCCCAGTCATTCAGTTAAGGTGTTGTTATATCCTTGCTCTGGGCATGATGCTTGGCTGGTAGTTTGGAAGTAGACATGCCATGTCAAGCTTAAAGACCAAACAGGGACAGGGAGAAGATTCAATCCAGTCTTAGTGCACTCTAGAAGCAAAATCACCTGTGTCATCCCCCACTAAGTAAATACAAGTTCTTCATTCAGGGTTTTTGCTTGAAACTGTCTAAAGACAACCAACTTCCAGATATCCCCTCCTTCAAAGAGATTTATAGCTATGTTTCTACGTAAGCCATCTCCTCCCTATAGATCAAAACTAACCCTAAATGGATTATGCTCTTGCAATGGCTGTGTTAAGAAAAATGTTATGATAGGTTAAATAGTAGAATATTCCTTTAAAAAGATTAATTTTCATTATCAGGTCTATTACACCTGAAGAATTTATGAATACTCTGCATTGTTCATTAGTGCTGCGTAAAAATAAATAAAATACTGAAAATGTTAATTACACATAAAGTAAGAAATTTTATGGACGGCTCAATAATGCATTATTAAAGTAGTGGTGAAACATTAAGTCTTTAACCATAACAGAGAGAAAGATCAAATGTTTCCTTGCAGAGTCACAACCTAATGGTGGTTCAATATTTCATGTAGTATGGCTACAGGCAAGTGGAATGCTTGTACTGAAACCCTGTCCTGCTGCGAAAACTGACAGTGGAGGATGGAGAGACAGCATTAAAGGCCACACCATGTTGGTATATTAGTGGCCAAATGGCCAATGCTTCCAGGATACAGAGCTGTCTGCCTCTTAAACTGACCCTTAGGCAGCTGGGAACTCTACTGGAGAGTTCTATGCTCTTTGCTGGAATTATTAGCCTTTGCACAGACTAGCTAAAGCCAGATGGCTTTTCTAAATGGAAACCATAATATTGGAAATTAATTCTTTTTAAATAAATTTTGCTTTAGCATCAAGCTACAAATAAATTCAACAACTTAATTCTAACCTTGCATGGTAACTTTATAGTTATTATTTTTTGTGATCTCAAAGAACTTTGAGTTTATCTCTTTTCCTTAAGTCTCTGTTATTATAAGGTATCTAATGATGATGATGATTAGCATGGAAATAGATTCCTTTTCATTTCTCAGCAACTCAGTTCTGTCTTTAGCATGACAGATGTCTCTACCACACACAAGAGTCCCCCAGGGTCTTGGCCCTTGTGGTGGGCAGTTCCATATGAGCTCAATGCCATCAGCATGCACCTGCAGCTGTTCCATTTTTCTTTTCACATCCTAACACAGTTCCTAGGGCTCATCAGGCCTGTAAAGAGGTGCAGCCTGGAAGACACAGTTTGGAGAGGGAGAGGACCTTCCCAGGGCACCTTAACCAATGGAGAATAGAAGCCGGTAGGGGGGAAAATGCCTCAGTTTTCCATCTATTGAGAGCACAGTTTTGGTGGTCATGTTGTATACTTCTCAGAAATATCAAAGGGATGTAGCCATATAGCACGGGCTAAGAAACACTCATACCATATCTCCTTCCTCTTTCTCATTCACCTTGTTCATCCAACTCTGCTGGAAATTACCTGCCAACAAAGTACCCACATTGAACTTCTCAGCATCTGAGAACCCCCCAAGGAGCAGCACCACTCACTATCGATAACATTTTAACTTGTGTAACATAGATGCTTGGTATTTATTCTCTTGTCTACATTACATTCCTTTTACAAAATAGGAAATTCTAGTTCAGGTTTGAGTAATCTGAATCATACACACAATTTCTCACCTGGTGATAAATATTTTCCAGTAGTGCTTCATCAATTATTTTACCAGTCAGTCCTCTGGGGAACTTTCTCTTTTTTCATTGCAAAACAGTGTAAACAATGAAATTTCAAGCATCCATGTGAAACAAATGTCTTATGAAAATGACAATGGATGCTAAAACTGGGCTTATGGTCGTACAAGTCATGTTGAATAAATCCCGTATCTATTCCACTGAAGTAAGAGACCGTATCATTGATCATTTTTTTATTCATTACTAAGTTGACAGCATAGAACTTATCTTTCTATTACTTATATAGAAAACTGGTGCCTTATAAAAATATTTAGAAATAAGTATGTGAAACCAGTATGCCAGGGATATTTCACATTTCTCCTGAAACAGGAGGAATCTTCAAAAATATCCACCCAGCACCCAATTATAATTAAAAGGCAATTAAAATATTTAAAATTATTTGAGAAGCACCCATCTCCAACAAAAAGGTTCACTACAAAGCACAATAAAACCTAACATCTTGCTCTAATTTTCCTCTTCGACAGGGTAAAGCTCCCTTAATCCTATATTCACACAGGTATTAAGTCCCTCAAGTTCTAACCCTAACAATACTGTTAAAACACAGCCTATAGCAAGTACCTGGAAGCTTTCCTTACTCTTCTGTTTTTTGGAATAGTTTGAGAAGAACAGATATGAGATCTTTAAGTGTTTGGTAGAATTTGCCTGTGAATCCATCTAGTTCTGGACTTGTTTTGGGAGTTTTTAGATTACCAATTCCACTTTGTTACTAGTACTTGTCTATTCAGATTCTGTATAAAATAGAAGAGAAAGAAATACTACCAAATTCATTCTAAAACCCAGGAGTACATGGATATCAAAAACAGAAAAGAAAACTACTATTATCTCTGTTGAGTATAGATGTAAAAACCATCGATAAAATATTAGCAAAACAAATTTAAAAAGCATCATTTATCATGATCAAAAAGGACTCATTCCAGGGATTCAAAGACAGATTAAGATCTGCAAATCCATTGACAAGAAAAACCACACTAACAGAATCAAAGATGAAAATGATGTGATCATCTCAATAGGTGCAGAAAAAGCATTTGACAAAATTCAACATCCATTCATAATAACAATTGTCAACCATGTGTTAAAGGGAAAATACCTCAACATAATAAAGTCCATATATGAGTAACCCACAGCTAACATCATACTCAATGGGGGAAAACTGAGAGCTTTTCCTGTAGAATCATGAACAAGACAAGGATCACCACTCTTGACACTTTTATTCAACATGGTGCTGAATGTGCTACCTGCAGCAACCAGACAAGTGAAATAAATAAGTGGCATCTATCTTGGTAAAGAACTAAAACTGTTACTATTTGCAGATGACAAGATAAGATACATAGAAAATCCTAAAGACTCCACAAAAAAAAAAAAAAAAAACCTATTAAAGTAATAAATTCAGTAAAGTTGCAGAATACAAATATCTAGAAACCAGTAGTATTTCTATACACTAATAACAATCTTCTCAATTGCACCAAAAGGAATAAAGTACTTTGGAATAGACAACCAAAGGGACAAAATAACCATATTCTGGAAAACCATAAATACAAACAAACGGAAAGATAGCCCATGCTCATGAATTGGAGGAACTAATACTGTTAAAAATATTCATATTACTCAAAGCAATCGATAGGTTCAATGCAATCCCTATCAAAATACCAACAGAAATTTTCACAAAACTACAATTATCTTAAATTTGTATTGAACCACAGAAGACCCTGAATAGACAAAGCAATTCTAAGATGAATGAAGTTGGAGATATAACAACTCCAGATTTCAAGATATATCACAAAACTAGTAATCACAACAGTATAGCACTGGCTCAAAAATAAACATATAGAACAATAGAACAGGATACGGACCCCAGAAGTAAACCCACATTTACATGGCCAGTTAATCTACAACAAAGGAGGTAAGAATATATAATTGTAAAAAAGATAATCTCTTCAATAAATGCTGCTGGGAAAAGTGGATGGCTACATGCAAAGCAATGAAACTTTACCACCATTCACAAACACAAAATGGATTTATGACCTTATGTTGCAACCTGAAAGCAGAAAGATCCTAGCACAGAACACAGGCAATAATTTCTCTGGCATTGACATTTTTCTAGTTACGTCTCCAAAGGCAAGGGAAACACAAACAAACAAAAAAACTTATCAGACTGCATCAAAATAAAAAGCTCTTGCACAGCAAAGGAAGAAACCACCAAAACAAAATGACAACATACTGAAGGAAAGAAGGTATTTACAAATGATATATCTGATGAAGGATTAATATCCAAAATATATAAAGAACTTATACAAATCAAGAACCCTGCCAAAATCAATTAAAATAATGGGCAGAGGACCTGAATAGACATTCTCCAAAGATGTACAGATATGTCAACAGAAACATGAAAAGATGCTCAACATCACTCACCACCAGGTCCACCAGGTATATGCAAATCAAAACCACAAAGATATCCTGTCATACCTGTCTGAAAGTCTAAAATCAAGAAAACAAACAAGTTGGCAAGAATGTAGAGAAACAGGAATTCTCTTTCACTGTTGGTGGGAATGTAAATTGGTTCAGCCACTGTGGAAAAGAGTCTAGAGGTTCCTCAAAAGAGTAAAAACATCAGGACACTGTCAGTTAAGCATCCGACTCTTGATGTTGGCTGCTGTAATTTCAGTGTCCTGGGCCTGAGCCCTGTGCCAGACTCCACACCCAGCAGGGAATCTGTTTCAGGATTCTCTCCCACCTCTGCCTCTCCTCTTACCCTTTCTCACTCCCTCTAAAATAAATAAATCTTTAAAAAATTAAAAATAGCAATACCATATGATCCAGTACTTCTCCTGTTGGGTATTTACCCAGGAAAAATAAAAACACAAACTGGAGAAGATAGATGCACCTCTATGTTGATTGCAGATTTATAATCGTTAAGACTTGGAAGTAGCCATCGATAAACAAATCATTAAGGAAAATGTGTGTGTGTTTGTGTATGTAAATTATATAATGGAATATTACACAGCTATAAAATAGGTTGATATCATGCCATTTGAGGCAACAGGAATGGACTTAAAGGGATTGTGATAAGTGAAATAAGTCAGACTGAGAAAGACAAATACCATATGACTGCATTCATAAATGAAACCTTTAAAAAATGAATAAATAAATTGGTGTTTGTCAGAAGTGAGAAGGTTGGGCAAAATGGGTAAAGAAGGGAGGGAGATACAGTCTTGCAGTATGGGATGAGCAAGTCTTGGGAATAAACAGCAGAGTATGGGCAGCAAGTCAGTGACATTGTAACAGGGATGAATTGGAGCAGGTGGGTGCTGTACTTGTGGTGAACATAGCATATGTATAAACTTGTCAAATCACTACATTGTACACCTGAAACTAATGTAATAATGTGTTTCACCAATACTCAAAAACAAGAAAACTCACTGAGATCACCTTACACCTGTTAGCATGGCTAGTATGAGAAAGAGAAGAAATGACAAATGCAGACAAGTATATGGAGAAAAAGGAAGGCACCTACACTATTGGTAGGAATTTAAATTCATGTAGTCACTGCAGAAAACAGTATGAAGGTTCCTCAAAAGATTGAAAAGATATATGCAGCCCTATATTCAGTGAAACATGTTTTAGGATAGGCAATATATGGAAACAACCAAATAACCATTGATAGGTGAATGGGTGAAGAAGGTGTGTGTGTGTGTGTGTGTGTGTGTGTGTAATGGAATATTACTCAGCTATAGAAAAGAATGAGCTCTTGCCCTTTGTGGCAACGTGGACAGACCTAGAATGTATTAAGCTAAGTAAATCAGAGAAAGACAGATTCCCTAGGATTTCACTTCTGTGGGGAATCTAAAAAAGAAAAGAAATGCACAAACAGAATATATGTAGTGCAAGAAATACAGAGAAGAAACTGATGGGTACTAGAGGGGCAAGGGTAGGGGAATGGGCAAAAAAATTGAAGGACAGTAGGAGATATAGGCTTCCAGTTATGGAACGAGTTAGTCATAGGGTGAAAGGTACAGCATAAGGAATATCATCAATGGTATTGTAGTAACACTGTCTGGTGACCAATGGTAACCATACTTGTGGGAAGCATGATATAACTATAGACATATTGAATCACTATCTGAGACTAATGTAACATTGTATATAAACTATACTTCAGTACGTAAGGGACTTGTAGTCTGCATTTTTATTTTTTATTATTTTCATAAATACATATAGAACATACTATGTTTCCTGGACCTTTTAAAATTGATTTTTAAAGATTTTATTTATTTATTTGACAGAGAGAGATCACAAGCAGGCAGAGAGGCAGGCAGAGAGAGAGGAAGGGAAGCAGACTCCCCGCTGAGCAGAGAGCCTGATGTGGGGCTCGATCCCAGGACCCTGAGATCATGACCCAAGCTGAAGGCAGAGGCTTAATCCACTGAGCCACCCAGGTGCCCCTCCTGGACTGTTTTAAACACTCTACGTATATTAACTCAGTAAGGCTAATAGTAATCCTGAAGGAATGGCATTCATTATTCACTGCAAATTATCTGTCATTGACTAATCTCTACATGCCCTAAGAATCTCTGTTTGCTCTTTGCTTTCCTATTCAGTCCTTATTGCTAAGTTCACGTCTGGGATAGTTTCCAGTTTTCATGATCAGGACACTCTCCAACAATTCCACTCTTTTAATAATTCTGCCACTTTATCACGAGTTACTTCCATACCTCTTCCCACTTGGTCATGAAACACAGAGAAAAGGGAAACAAAACTGATAGTAATATACTTGTTGATCTATGGGACCAAGTCAAGTGATGTAATATACAGATAATATGAATCCACAGAGGTGTAAAAGGACATGGGGAAAAAATAAAAACAAAACAAAACACTCGAAAGATAATGGCTGAAAAATTATCAGTCTTGATGTAAAATAAAAACCTACAGATCTTAGAAGGCTTAACCAACACCAACCTGAAGGAACACAAAGAAAACCACGCCAAGTCACTCCATACTCACACTTCTAAAAACCAAGTATTAAAAGGGAATTCTAAAGCATCCAAAATTAAATGATACATAGTGTCCAAAGGAACACTAGGCTCATTTTCAGAAGATAAACTGTTCAATCCAGAAGATAGTAGAGCAGTATCTTCAAAGTCCAGAGACAAAAATTCATTAAGAATTTTATACCCAGCGAAAATGTTAAAAAAAATCTTAAGATCCATTGCCAGCAGATATACAGTGTAAGAAATATTTTGAAAATTTAGTTAGGCAGAAGAAAAAAAAATGCAATATAGACTTACAAGTAGGAATGAAGAGCTGTTGAAACAGTAAATATATATTTCTTATTTTAACCACTTTGAGATAGCTCACTACAAAATAATTCTTTAAAGCAAAATTGAAATTAATGTAGTTTAGTGTTCACAATGTATGTACAATAAAATATGACAACACCTAGGAAATGAGTAGGTAAATGGAGGCATAGGATTGTGTTTTCCTTACATTCTACATGAACCATGATTTGAAGGTAGGATGTATAGTGTAAGAATATGTATATGGTAACCCTGTAGCAACCAATAAGCTATAATAACAATGAGTAAGTTTTAGCTAATAACTGTGTAAATAAAATGTAACATATTTAAAAATTCATTAATCCATTAAAGGGCAGCAAGAAGGGAAAAAAAAATGAAAAAGGAAAAAAAATGGAAACAAATGGTAACCTAGTCTTTTGAAACCTAGACATATTAATATATATATGATACAGTGGTCTAAAATCCCCAAATAAACAGAAAATCTATGAGTGAGATCTATTAGCAAATCTACATTAATATAGATACATTAATATTAAAAGCAGTTTAAAAAGATAAAATATGTATGTAAATTGAGCATTACTCAAAGCTGAAATTAATATCAGATAAAAAAAATTTAGAACAAGGTATTTTCCAGAAATAGTGGTGGACAACATATAGTAACAAACCAGTCAACTTATTAAAAGGAAATGAAGTAATATTAAACATTACGTATATTAAAAATAGACCTTCAGGATAAATGAAGCAAAAAATGATTTGAAAGTGAAATCTACAATTAGGTAGATTTCAACAATTACAGTTGGAAATTAATCATCTCATTAACAGAAGTAGATATAAATTAGTAAGGGTATGGAAACTTCATCAACCCCCTTAACTAAATTGACCTAATTGTTATTTTTTAGTTGCTCCTCCAAGGACAGAAATATACACACCCTTTTCCGGTGCACACAGAACTTTCACCAAGTTACTCTATATTCTGGGTCATTAAAAGATGGCTTAATAAATTTTTAAAGTTTAAAATTACACTCCTTAATCACATAGGAATTAGACTAGAAATTGACAGAAAAATATGGATAATCTCCAAATATTTGGAAATTAAACAATTTGCTTCTAAATAACCCACAGGTCAAAATAGGTATCACAGGGGCGCCTGGGTGGCTCAGTGGGTTAAAGCCTCTGCTTTCGGCTTAGGTTATGATCCCAGGGTTCTGGGATCAAGCCCCGCATCGGGTTCTCTGCTCAGCAGGGAGCCTGCTTTCCATCCTCTCTCTCTGCCTGCCTCTCTGTCTGCCTGTGATCTCTGTCTGTCAAATAAATTAAAAAAAATAAAAATAAAAAAAATAGGTATCACAAGGATAAATACAAAAACATTTTGAACTATGTGAAATTGGAAACACATAGCTTGTTACAAAATTCTGACAAATCAAATACTGCAAGTTAAGAAAACTCATAGTATATCATGACCAAGTGGGGTCTGTCCCAGGAAAACAAAACTGGTTCAAAATTAGAAAATTTATGCAATTCATGGTATTAATAGATTGAAAATTAAAAAAAATTAAAATAAAAGCATTAAAATAAAAAAATTAAAGTTAAAAAACATTATATCAATAGATGGGGGGCAAGGTTTGTGACAAATAGCCAATACCTTTTTATGATACAGAGTCTCATTTCTCTGGTTACTGAAGGAAACTTCCCCAACCCAATACAGGGCACCTAAAGAAAATTTATAGTTAATTTCTTTTTATTTATTTATTTATTTATTTGTCAGAGAGAGAGCGAGCGAGAGCGAGCACAGGCAGACAGAGTGGCAGGCAGAGTCAGAGGGAGAAGCAGGTTCTCTGTGGAGCAAGGAGCCCGATGTGGGACTCGATCCCAGGACGCTGGGATCATGACCTGAGCCGAAGGCAGCTGCTTAACCAACTGAGCCACCCAGGCGTCCTATAGTTAATTTCTTAATGATGAAAGCGTATATACATTTTTCATAAGGCCAGTAACAAGGCAACAACGTCTACTTTTACAACTTGTATTCAAATTGTAGTGGAGTTACTACTGGCTAGTGCCTGGTCAAGAGAATAAATAAAATGTCTTTATTTATATGATGTCATCACCACTGTAGAATTTAAAATAAATCTATACAAACCTAACAGGACAAGTGAGGTAATAAGCTGCCTAGGGCAAGGCCAAAATTTAAATCGATACCAGCAATGAATTAGAAAATGAAATTTGAAACCTATACTATTTATAATAACATCAAAATATGAAATACTTAGAAATATATATATTTTAAATGGGCAGGACTGTGTGCTCAAACTCTAAAACATATCCAAGGGAAATTATAAATGGGTTAAACAGAGAGAGAGATCAGAAGATTATGTATATTTTTTTGTTTGTTTGTTTGTTTGTTTTTTGAGAGAGAGCCTATGCAGAAGCATGAAGGTTCAGAAGGAGGGGCCGAGGGAGAGGGAAAGAGACAATCTTCAGGAGGCTCCAAGCCCAGGGGGCGCCTGACACAGGGCTTGCTCTCCCAACCCTGCGATCCTGACCTGAGCTGAAATCAAGAGTTGGACATTTAAGGGACGGAGCCACCCAGGTGCCCCAGAAGATTTTCCGTATATATATAACTTTTTATGTTCAGTTAGCCAACATACAGTACATCATTAGTTTTCGATGTAGTGTTCCATGATTCATTAGTTATGTAGAACAACCCAGCTGATCACAACAGAAGTTCTCTTTTTAAGATTCTATTGGAGAGGGAGAGAGAGCACACAAGTGGGTGGAGAGGCAGGGACCCGATGCGGGGCTCAATCCCGGGACCCGGGGATCATGTCCTGAGCCGAAGGCAGATGCTTAACCCGCTGAGCCACCCAAGTACCCTCAGAAGTTGCACTTCTGATTATATACATCTTCTACCTATAAACACAATTTTCTAAAGTAAGTATTTAGCTTTTTTCCACTTATCATGGTCAAATTAGTGAAGGTTATTTTTTAAACTATCATTTTTAAATGCTTTGTTTTTCGTGGGTAGTTTAGACAAGGCACTTCATGTTTTCTGAGTTTCAAATTAAACATTTTATAATGAGAGATTATGGATTCCTCGATCTGGGTCTCTAGCCCTTCATATTGGATTTGGGGTGAACAATGTTTCACTAGCAATGGCAAGGCTCCTTGCTTACCACAGTAACATAGAGGCAGAAGCCAGTGAGAGCCCGATGTGGGAAAGAAAATTAGAAAACAAAATTTAAAAGACTGACTTCAGAAGATATAACCAATTTGGACAACTATTTTGGCTTTAATGCATTTTAAGAAACCAACAACAGATCATCTGCGCATTTGTAAGAAAACAAATTACTTTGAAATTTCAATCAGATGCTAATGTCCTGAAGCATCTTTAATGTAGATCTTTTTACTTTCCACCCCTCAAAAAAGGAGCCCACCAATTTTATAGGAAAAAATCAATGCATTTGTTGACATACCTGAGGATTCACACAGAGAAGTTTCAGAATTTATAGCTAGTGTTCATTTGCTTGAAAATAAATGCTATAGTTAGAATGCAGACTCTGATTAATACAGAGGTTAAAGGGATCTGACAGTATCAAAACTTACAGGGGAAAACCCACGAAAACCAGAACGGCGCTCCCATTGGTGATGCACAAAGAAGGGCCCACACCGAGTTGTTAATATCGAGGCATACACCAGAGTACCTCGAACTTTATCACAGAAATAATGCTTTAATACATATTTTACAAAAGGTAATTATCCAGGCCACAGACTTCCTTTCTTGGCCTTCTTTTTGAAAGAGACAGATAATAATTTCAGGCTTACCCAATAGTACATAAATAGTACAAAAATTCCATGTGCCCTTCATCAAGATTCCCAAAATGTTAAAATTTTAGCACATTTACTTTTCTGTCTACATATTCTTCTGAAATGGCTGAGAGCAAAAATGGGAATCTTTCATCACCACCAAATACTAATAGTCTCACTTTTTTGGGGGGTGGGGGGGGGTCCAGAATGTAATTCAGTCTCACATTCATGAGTTGCCATCTCTTATCGTCCTTAGTAAAAACCAACCAACAACAACAACAACAACAAATAAATAAAAAATAAACCTGCTTTTGGTGCCCTTTGAAACTTTTCAAGAGTAAGGCCAATTATTTTGTGGACTGTCCCTCAATTTGGGCTTGTCTATTTCCTTATAATTGGATTTTGGGTCTTTTCTTTTCTTTCCTTCCTTCTTTCTTTTTTTCTTTCTTTTTTTTTTTTTTTAGCAGCAATACAATTGGCATGGTGTCCTTCTCTATGAATTATTTAGGAGGTGTATGCTGATATATCTTATTACTGGTGATAATAAATTTGAACTCTCATTTAAGTGGTGTCTGGCAGGCATTACAATAAAAAAAGCACATACTGAGATCTGAATTTGTGTAAATATTTCATTTCCCATAATATTTTCACCTACTAATTTTAGCATCCACTGATAATTTTGCTACAAACAAGTACTGGGGAACTTCTAAGATACATTCTGATATATCTCAGTCGACTATCTCGCAGCTATCAAGGAAAAAAAAAATACCTTCTGTACCCTTTATGTAACAAGTCTAAAGAGAGAACTAAAGTTCTTCAAAATGATTTTAGTATAAAAAATTAACCCCAAACAAAAATAAGTTAGCAGTTTTTAACTTTTATACATTCAGCATCAATTTCTTATATGTATTCTGACTCAAGACCCAAAAGAAACAGGCGTGTTTAAGGGGTGGCTATGTTGGGGGGGGATGGGGAATAGTGGCCAAGAGAGGGCCCCTTGTTTCTAGACAGACAACAGAAGCACTTTTGGGTGGGGGGTGGGGAGAAAAGCTACAGAATTGCTGTGAATTTGAACACTATAGGTCAAGCAGTACATTAGAAATACCCTGGAATTCTCAGTTTCGAGAGCAGCCTTATCAAAGCTTTTCTATTCGGCACAGATGCCCTGCCTCGTGATATAGCGATGTACTATGACGACTTGTGATCTTTAACTCTGAGCAGTGTAGCTAGATTGGAAACTGTGTTCAAGTCCGTGTGCTGGGGAAGAGGGTATTTGTTACTCCAAATGCAATGCTAAACTGATTGTCCTACTTATGGATCCGCTTCAATTTCACTTTTTCTACTGTATGTAACTTGCATATCCCTTTTTAATTCCTACAGTCCTAATAAAGGATGTCAAATGATGCATTTATGCATTTTGTTGTTTAAACACTAAGTGAGATGAGGGAAAACACTTTGGGGATACATGATAATAAGGACAACCATTCAACTATAGTAATTTCCCACAAATGGATGGGATAGGCTAATAAAACCCAGTGAAGATAGCATTAGGCACATTCTCGACCTTTTAATTAGAAATACCACTAACTATGACACCATGAAGTCAATATATTCCAGTTGCTTTCCTCGTACTTTACTATCGCTAGGTCTAAGTTATTCAAGTTTTATTTTGGTACCCCATGAAGTCATAATTTTGAGAGGCTACAGTAAGACCACCATCATAAAATTCTGCTACTATGCTACATTACGGATGATTTCACTTGGGATTTTAGGTGAATGCTTTGTTAGAATGCCCTGTGATGCTGGGTAAGAAGATGATGTTTTGAGGCTGTTTGGAGGCATTCTAACATCATCATCAGCTGTTGGTCTTTGCATTAGCTACATCACTTTCTGAAAAAAAAGTTTTGGTTGAGGAATTGCATTAAATTTACACTTTTCCTTGTTTATGTGGAAAAGAGAAGAGAGTGAATCATAGTACAGAGTTTGTGTACATCCATCCTGTTGTATGTAAGGGTTAGCTACATCATTTAAAAAAAAAAGTATTTGGAAAAAAATCTCAAATTCTAGTCAAATTCTGTTGGCATGTGTAGTTCAAGGGTCTGTTTCAATTCTTTTTCAACTGAGTATTTTCTTCATGAATTGTCAAATACTTAACTGAGTAGACATCCCTGGAAACTCACTGCTTGGAGAGAAGGCCAATTAACTCATGTACATTTAAATCGAAACTCCTTCCAGCCAGGTGCCTCAAGTATGCATTTGATAGGAATTCAGTGTTTTAGGAAATCAATCTTCCTAGCTCGATGGACAGAAATACTCAATTTGAAAATTTTGGTAAGTCATAAAATTATTTGAAAATAATTATCAATTTATATAATAATAATCAATTTATATAATAAAGATATGGATGAAGAATTATAGTTGAAATAGGACATTTTATAGCTTCTGATTAAAATATTAGTTTTGGGACTTAGTCATTCAGCTAGACCCAAGCTTATTATTTAATTAAAATATATAGTATTTTTATTTTTAAGTGTATATTAATATAATATTTTAATACCACTATTACTAGTACTATTACTAATATATTTTTATTCTTACTATTTTTAAATTTTTATTTTTATTATCAATTTTACTATTTTTACAGATATATTTTTCGAAATCCCTGAAATAGGGAACATAAAGACAAAACTTAAAATTACATATGGGGGCGGCCTGGGTGGCTCAGTGGGTTAAGCCTCTGCCTTCGGCTCAGGTCGTGATCCCAGGATCCTGGGATCGAGTCCCATATCGGGGTCTCTTCTCAGCGGGGAGTCTGCTTCCCTTCCTCTCTCTGTCTGCCTCTCTGCCTACTTGATCTCTGTCAAATATTTTTTTAAAAAATCTTTAAAATTACATGTCAGTTATCAATATTGTGACTTATGTATATACATACAAACATACACACACAGACACAAAACTCCTTCCCACACACTAGGACACAAATTGAAATTTCACTAAATCTACTGAATGTTTTGTTTCAAATTATATTTTTCCCCTCTTAACAATCTACATATTATAAATATTGACATTATTTGATATTTTTCAGAATAGCTTTCTCTTATAATTGCTAATATACTTATATAAAAATACAGATTTTTAAAAATATTAAAGTTATTTATTATCCTAAAATGGCCATCATTAATATTCTAGAGTTCTTTTACTTCTATATGTAAAATAATAATTTTTTTTCCTCTATTTTAATATGTGGGGGCAGAACTTTTCAACAATCATACTCAAAATACTGCATGGTTAAAAGAGAATATCAGTAACTTGTAATGTAAAACAAACTGGGCACAGGTTACCTGAATTTAGATGTTATTTACAAATGTACAGGTATCCAGTTTTTAGATTTGAAACAAGGTTTTTAAGACTTTTTTCACAGTGAACTACTTTAAATAAAAATCATAATTTTGTGTTGGGTTCCTGTGTACAGACTGACATTCACAAACACTCCGGTTTATTCTCAATCAATAAACTCAACAATTTACACATCTTAGGAAATTTAGACTGTCGCCTCAACATTTACTATGTGAGAATAAACATCATTTCATCGTTAATACAAAACTTCCTTCCATACCTTGTAGCCCCCATGGGCATGAGTGTTATTTTTATGGAGCACACAAATATTACTGTGTTAGAGAATGGTAAAAAAAAAAAAAATTAATATATAGATAGATAGTTACCACATTTAATAATTCATTTATCTTCTGGAGAATTTTACTTTGTATAAAAGATACATTATACAACTATCTAACTAATGACAATATTTGGATTTATCTCAAGTTGATAGCAAAGGGACTCCATTTGGATACTCTCTTGAGATGAGAAGAGTAATTTATATTAGGTCTCTACCTGTTGTAGAGTGACAGCCAGTGCTCTAAAGCTGTCCAGCTGATGGCTGGACTGTAAAGAAAGCAGCCTAAGCTACCACCCGTCCAAGGAAGCGAGGCAAGCAGCCACAGAGGATCCTGCCTGACCACAGCACAACACAGCTCTGGCAGCCCAGGGCCCCCCGCTGCTGTCCCAGTGCTGACTAAAAGAGCACAACCCATGGTGGTCCCATCCTCTAGAGTCACTCCCCACAGAACCTCTCCTTTTCTGCATACTAGTTGTGGCACTGTGCTCAATTTACTGTCTCCCAGCCAACGAACCCTTTAAGTGCATCCGTTGGTTCAAGATTATATAAACTTGTGTGTCTCCCCAAAACACGAATGACCCGAGGAATTATTCCCTTGAACAGGTGATTTCTTTTCTTCAGCTAGAAGGAAATGTTACGTGGTCTGCAATTATATTTTTTCTTGTACAGTCAATCTTTTTAAGCACAAGCTTGTTGACTGGATAGCAAAACGAAAGGGCACTGATGGGAAAGGCTAACGCACTGTCTTACTGACTCAGATTTTCCAAGAATCAGTAAAATACTCATTTTCACTTGACGTTCCATATAATTTACTTTCCAAAAAGGTTACATGTATGAACTTATGTAATCTTCTTAATGTGTTTGGAACTTAGAGAAGCATTTCTGTCAATTGTTTTATAATTATTAGGGGCTGGGTTTTTCACTTGGCAGTGTTGAAATTGGGACTGTGTCACGTAATATGGTCAAACAAAGTTACCTCATGATGAGTGACAAGAAATGACATTTAATCGAGTTTCAGGGCTATTTAAACTATAGATCATAAAGATTCCTGTTGAAGGCACAATCCAAGTAAATATTCTATGTGAGGCTCTTACTACATAAGAGTAAATCACATCTTAACTAATAATAACTTATATGATGTTTTAAGAAAGAAAGTAAAAGTATGTATGGATAAAATGTCTGTTATTAATGTATATGAAAATCTATGAAATAAAATAACCAGTTGTAACTGATAAATATTTTATGATCTGGAATATACTAAAATATAAAATGTGTTATCTCTGAGAACCTTTCCTATAATTCCGTTATTCTAATTTTTCAAATAATTCCCATTTCTCTTACTGGAGCTTTTACAATTTAGAGTAAAATAAGGGTCATATTCTAACATTTAAAATTCTTAATTCTGACAGAGGAAATATGTGAATCAGCACAATTTTAAATGCTAGATATAAACATATTATAATTATGAGCACAATTAAGAATGACTGAGGTTAGGTTTTGGAGTTGAATCTAGGTTGTCCTTGATTATATGTACACTGAGCTTAGATCTGGATGCTTGGTAAAGTTTTAGTAAATATTAATTCCATCTGTCTTCCACTCCTCTAATTATATTATTCTTCCTGGAGAACCCAAACAAATGCACTAACCCCTGAGTCAGTTATGAAATACCAGGTATGAAATGCCTTGGCCTGGACCACTGGTTGGGCCTGATGACTTTCAACTGTTGTCTCATGACTGCAGTGAAGGTTGCACACACTTAGTCCTGCGGTATCACCTTCCCTTCAGTTTTTGAAGATACTTGCAAACTATTCAATTGCTCATTTTGAAAACTTGGACAATTTTTCCATAAAGGTACTCTGCATTTGATGGATTTCTATAGACATGGATGAAAACTAGTGTGAGGTCATTTCTCTTTCTCCTCTGTATTTGCATGTTAACTCTTGTAGCTACTATACTCACATACACTTTCAAGCATTAGAGCACAGGTTCAGTTGAACCACCAGTGATTGATTGAGAACACTTATCAATCAACTCTTCCACATTGATTAGCTTGGATTCCAATAGAATTAAGATTCTGGTCTACCCAAGAGTCTAGTTCATTATCTCTGTAATGTGATGAGACCATCTTCATCATGAAGTATGTTCATTTTATATCTGGACTTTTAGTTTTCAAAAACATGCCTTAAAAAAATAAAACTGTCCGTTTGGACAGCGTCGAGAGCACAGTAAACACTGCGGGTTCATATACTGTGGCTAATGTTGGTCTAAGATATTTCCTGGCAATGGCCTGTGAGTTCCTCGTACCCAAGACCTTGCTTTACTTTTCTTTGCATTTTTCACCTGCACACACCAGGCGGCCTCACAAAGGTACAGAAAAAAGCTTTGTTGAATGCAACAGATTGGGTCAGAACACAGTAGTACATCCTTCTCGGACTAATTGGTCCTAAGTAAAAGATCCAAATTATAAAAATAAAACTTCTGAGAAAGTGTATAAAGCCTCATAAATCTGACCTTCCTTTTTGCTTTAAGGACCTTTCCATCATTCTAATGCACAAAAAAGAACTACACATCGGATGCGAAATACTTTTAAAAATAATTAACTTTTTGCGGAAATGTCTTGTACATAGGAACTACTTCTCTTAACCAAAACAATATATTCTAAAAGTCATACCAGCTCATGTCTTTTCTAAAGTATTGTGTGCTGTGCCTGGACTCTCACCTCTTTTCCTAAGACTCCCCAGACTTCTCTCCCTCCAAGAAGGTAGTGAGGAAGCGCAGGGCAAGTGCGCTGCTTTGCCTCACACACACACACACACACACACACACACACACACACATCCGGATATATTGCTTTTATGTATGTACTTTAGTGGGAACTAAATTGAAATGTCTCCTTAAACAGTTTAAAATTGTTCCAGTGATATAAAAATGCCTTTAGTTTGCAGAGAAGCACAGTTTAAAAGCAACTCCAAAAAATCCATTTTACATGCACTCACTCTAAATCTGATTTATCTTTTTTTTTAATTAAGAGCTGAAGTGTGAAATTAATGGTGTCACCATAATGTTTTGTCTTAAATAAATTCATTATTACAGTATGTAAAAATCCAAATATATGAGCCTGATGGTTAAGAGGAACATAGTGTTGTTTTTCTTTTCCATTTAACAATGCATTTTAGCATAATGTTTAAAATAAAATACCTTTCCGAATCTATGCACACTATTTATAAAATTTTTAGGATGTTAGAAAGCAAAAGTACAAAATTCATATACTCTTATTTTGAAGGGTTTTTTAAAATTTATTTTTGTTTGTTTTACTAGAAGTGTGTTCTCATTAGAATAAGAAATTCTAAAGCATTTTTGAATTTCACAAAATAGTGAATTCTACAAGAAATATTAAGGGGGGGTTCTATAAAAGAAGAAAGAACCCAAGAATGTCATTGAACAGAAATTTATGAGGACAATCTATAGAAACAAGGACTTCACAGGAAACACGATGTCAATAAAAACTTATCTCTCAATAATCACTCTCAACATAAATGGCCTAAATGCGCCCATAAAATGGCACAGGGTTGCAGATTGGATAAAACGACAGGAACCCGTCCATATGTTGTCTGCAAGAGACCCATTTGGAACCTGAAGGTACCTCCCAACTGAAAGTGAATGGATGGAGAAGCATCTTTCATGTCGATGGGCTTCAAAAGAAGGTGGGGGTAGCGATTCTCATATCAGATAAATAAGATTTTAAACTAAAGACTGTAGTCAGAGATCCAGAAGGACACTACATCATTCTTAAAGGGAATATCCACCAAGATGATCTAACAACTATAAATATTAATGTGCCCAATACAGGAGCAGCCAACTACAGAAGGCAACTGTTAATCAAAATAAAGAGTCATATTGATATGAATACATTAATAGTAAAGTGTCTTAACACACCACTCTCAGGTAACAGATCATCCAAGCAGAAAATCAATAAAGAAACAAGAGCATTGAATGACACATTGGACCAGATGGCCCTCATAGATATATACAGAACATTCCACCCTAAAACAATAGAATACTCATTCTTCTTAAGTGCACAAGGAACATTCTCCAGAACAGACTACATACTGGGTCACAATCAGGGCGCAACCGATTCCAAAAGATTGAGATTATTCCCTGCATATTCTCAGATCACAATGCTTTCAAACTGGAGCTTAACCACAAGAAAAAGTTTGGAAGGAATTCAAACACTTGGAAGCTAAAGACCACCTTGCTCAAGAATGTTTGATCAACCAGGAAATCAAAGAAGAACTTAAACAATTCATGGAAACCAATGAGAATGAAAACACTTCAGTCCCAAACCTATGGGATACAGCAAAGGCGGTCCTAAGGAGGAAACACATCGCCATCCAGGTCTCCCTCAAAAAATTTGAAAAATCCAGAATACATCCGCTCTCTTTACACCTTAAAAATGTGAATTCTAATAAAACTGTTTAAAAAAGAGAACACATGAATTACCTTATATTTACACTTAAAATTCAACATTTTTATGTCTGTTATTCGTGCTTCATTACATCCCATTTTTTAAAGCCGCTAACATTAAAGTCCACCCTTAATGATTAATGTTCCTATAAGCTTATTGGACAGGCTTTTTGAGGATTTCTCAACAACATACAGAATGTCAGCATAAATGTTTGGTGAAAGAGGATATTGTTTATAGGCTTTTAACTAGCCACAGTACTAATTAAACTGCAATAAGCTGAACTTTAATTGTGTGGCTTGATTGATTTAATAAGGTTAACATCTGCCACTTCGCCTAGACTTAGTATCAAGGCCCTACATATCAAGGTCTTATTACCAAGCTTGAGCTGTGGTGGAAGAGCCAAATACCATTAGAAATGTCAATGTAGGCAGCGTATGTTGCAGATACAGTGTAACCCCCAAGTGGCTGTATTCTTTCATCTCGTAGTAACATAAACAGGGGAAGTTGCATCAGTAAAGATTTTGTGCACATGATTAAGCGACGAAACTGCTTGAGAATTCCAATCAAGCTATTACCTTGGGGGGATTTTTCTCTCCTCCTCTTGATCCTTGGCTGGGAAGTAGTAGGGACCCGAGCTAGAGCCAAGATGACGCCTCCAGTTGTCCATCTGTTTCAGTGTCACTCCAGTGGCGCCCTTAGTACACCAGCCATAAAATCACCCAATTTCAAAACATTCTGGATTTCGGCCATTTAGACAGGCCTGGTTATAAGGGATCCCACCCCCAGATGAGATTAGAGTTGAAGAAGGAAGTCACTGTGTTCCTTTCGGCACCTCTAGATCTAAATCTGTACTAGTTTAATCTTTTAAATTTTTTTCCCCCAATTTACAGCTACAGTTAGATTCTGTGGTTTTTCTTCCTGTCTCCTTTTTCCCAAGCTCCTTGGAAACAAACACCTCTCCCTTTGCATCTCTGCATTCAAGATAATACAGTTATACGCTTCCATAGACCATCCCATTGTCCATTCTCTATTATGGACCCAACGAGCAGCCTCTCCTTGATCACCTGTTCTCTCTTGTGTGGATCCAGATTAAAGCCTTCAATGGCTTTATTCTTTTATGCTGCAGTTCTCTTACAAAAAAGTCATCTCTGTGGGGTAAAAAACCATCACACTGGACACATTTTTCACTAGCTGCTTTGTCCACAATGGACAATGGGTTTAGTCAGTTAAGGGGTAGTTTCTCTTGACCTTCCTCTGAAAGAAGTCTATTAAATCAATCAATTCTAATTTGGTATGAATGTGGTGGAGCACAGGTATCCATAATTTTTAAAAGAGTCACAACCTGATGAGTTTCCATGTTTAAAAAAACAAAACCAAACAGTGTCAAACATTTTTTTTTTCCAGAGCCCCTGGAATAAATAAAGTCCGACATTCAAGTCAGAGCCAAAGAAATGAGGAGAAACCCACTCTTGGTTTACTTTTACTTCATAAATCCTTTACATTTAAGAAAACCATTTATTTTAAATCCAAAATGCAGAATGTAGTCAGAGCCTAACAAAATTTATTCTGAGACTCTCAACTTTGTCAGTGTTGTCTTAAATAAGTGTGAGTGGTGATGCTTTGAAAGTTTCAAAGATGTTTAGCTAAAATTATCTGTGGTAAATGGAACCATAATTCTTGACTTTTAAGATATATTTAAAGATGACGAAGATTAAAAACCTTATTCTAGTAATCACACTGCAAGTTAGATTTTCCATGGGGTAATTAGCACTCTGGCTAGTTAACATGTATAAATAGTGCACTACACTACTGGACATTTTTGCTGATATAAATTAGGTTATTGAGGACCTTACCAAGAAGTGAATCAATTGGTTTAAAAACACTATAATTTATTTTTCTGCAAAATATACTAAGTTTTAAAAATAGGGTAAAAATAGGTGGAACCTTAAAGTACATAATACCTAAAAATACATATTTTAAGTGCAAATTTATAGAAAATCTTGTCCCTTTGTCTAGAATCATATCATAGAACCTGGTCACTGTTGGTTTCACTATCACATGATAGCACTGATTGTTAGTCCTCTGGAACTGTGTGTGTCGATAATTCTACCACCAGATAAAGACCATATCTCCAGAAGAGAACCAACCCCAAACAACAAACACCTCTCAGAGATGATTTCCCATAAATCAACATTAGAAGAAAACTTTAATTGTACCAATTATTCCTCAATGTTTATCACATACACATTCTAATAAGAGAGATGTGTGTGTGTGTGTGTGTGTGTGTATGATTTTATTTATTTGAGAGACAGAATGAGCAGCGGCAAGGGCCAGAGGGAGAGAAACAGGAAGACTCCATACTGAAGATGGGGCTTGACACGGGACGCAGTCCCAGGACCCTGAGATCATGACCTGAGCTGAAGTCAGACCCTTAACTAACTGGGCCACCCAGTTGTATATTTTTATTCATATAAATGTGTTTTCAAATTAGATACTTTTTCTATTAAAGACAAAATAGTGACTATCATTGTTTTCCATGTTTTACATAAAACTACTGCATCAGAATAGACAGGCAACCTATTTCCTGTTAATGGCATTAACTTTGAGCTTCACCACTTAGCTTCCAGGGCCCTGCACAGACAAAACACCCATAGCCCTTCTACCTCCTGCCCCTCCCCCCCCAAATGTCTCTCACAAGAGGTGGTTGAGTGGGAGGGAGCTGAAGTTTCAACCCTAGCTGCAGTGATTCTAAGACTTTTCTGAGGTCCTGGTTCAACATGGACACCAAGAAAGAGCTGAACGTACCTCCTCTCAAGGGTACACTGAATCTACAATTACATATAGAAAGATTTCCTCTGAGAAAACCTCTAAAGCTGGCAAGTTTCAATGATATAAGACAAGGGGGGAACCACATGGAAATGGGTGGCAGAGGCAGAGCCTTGTCTTTCCATAAAACAACAAGCAGACTGATAGTAAAGAGGTAGAAAAAGACATTCCATGCAAATATGCGCCAAAAGAAAGGTGGGGTAACTAACTATACATATTTCAGACAAAATAGACTTTAAAGACTGTACTGAGAGACAAACGCTTCGCATAATGATAAATGGGTCAATGCAACAGGTTGTTGTAACACTCATAACTGTTTATGCATCAAACACAGGTGCACCTAAATCCATAAAGCAAATACTAACGCCTCTAACTGAGCAACGACAGCAATACGATACTAACGGGGGGCTGTAGTACCACTTACATCAACGGATAGGCAACTTGGACAGAAGATCTGGAAGGGAACACTGTCCTTAAACAACAATTAGATCAGATGAAGTTTGTTTTATATATATATATATATATATATATATATATATAAAACACTTCATTCGTTTGAGAGAGCGTGTGCATGCTTGTGCATGCACGTGAGATGGCGAAGGGCAGAGGAAGAGGGAGGAGCAGACTCCCCACGGAGCAGGGAGCCCTGTACGGAGCTCAATCCCAGGACCCTGAGATCGTGACCTGAGCTGAAGGCAGAGCTTTAACCCCGCTGAGCCCCCCGGGGGTCTCATCCAGAGGAACTTAATAGATATGTACAGAACACACCAACCCAAAGCAGCACAATGCACATTCTCCCCAAGCACACGTAAAACCTTCTAGACAGATTATATATCAGGCCACAAAGCAAGTCTCAGTAAATTTAAGAGGACTGAACTCACGTCAAGCATCTTTCCTAATGTCAGTGGTATGACACTGGAAGTCAGTCACAGGAAATGAAACTCGCAAATATTTGGAGATGAAGCAGTAGGCTTCTGACCAACCAATGGGTTAAAACAAATACCTAGAGGCAAATGAAAACAGTAATACAACAAAGCTTATGAGATGCAGCTAAAGCAGTTCCAAGAAGAAGTTCATTGCAATCTATGCTTGCCTCCAGGAACAAGAAAAATCTCAAACAACCTAACTTGGTAACTCAAGAAACTAGTTAAAATAAATGAATGAATGAATGAATGAATGAATGAATGAATGAAGCCCAGTGTGAGAAGGAAGAAAATGACAGAGACAAGACCATAAAATTAAATAGGGACTGCAGGGACAAGAGAAAAGATCAGTAAGACTAAAAGGTGGTTTTCTGAAAAGAAGCAGAACTGAAGAATCTTTAACTTCAACAAGAAAGGGTCAAAACCAGTAACAACAAAGAAATACTACACCTGCTCTTACAGAAATACAAAGGCTCCTAAGATACTACCAGGAACAACAATACTCCAAAAATCGGGGAGCCTAGGAAAAGATCGATAAATTCCAGAAAGATAAAATCTATCACGACTAAATCGGGAAGAAATACAAAATCTGGACATATAATAACAGGTAATGTGTTTGAATCCAAATCCAAATCTCTCCCAAAAATCAAGACCAGGAACAGGCAGCTTCCCTAGAGAATTCTACCAACTATTCAAAGAGGAATTATTACCTATTTTTCTCAAAACACTCAAAAACTAGATTAGGGAATGCGTCCCAGCTAATTTTATGGGCCAGAATCACTCTGATAACAAAATCAGACAAGAATGTTACAAGAAAGGGTCATATATCCCTAATGAACATGGATACAAAAATCCTCAGCAAAGTATAAGCATTTCAATGGTGTATTCCACAAGATCATCAAGTACCATGACCAAGTGAGAGTTATTATGGGGTCGAAAGGTTCTGTATTCACAAGTTACTGTGACACAGCACATTCACAAAATAGATAACAAGTTTATGACCATCTCAGTAGATGCAGGAAAAGCATTTGTCAAGATTTAACTCAGTAGATGCAGGAAAAGCATTTGTCAAAATTTAACACCCATGTATTATAAAAACTCTCCGGAAAATAGGTGAGAGAGTTAACCTGACCTTAAAAAATCCATCTGTAACAAGCCCTTGCCTAATTTCACACTCTGTGGTAAAGCTGAAAGCTGTTTTATTTGGCAAAATATAGACATATAATTAAAATGTTTTTTTGTAAAGCTTAAAAAAAATAGCTGAAAGCTTTTCCTCTAAGGTCAGGAACAAGACAAGGGTACCCATTCCTACCACTTTTATTTAACACACCACTGGAAGTCCTAGCTACAGCACTCTGATGAGAAGAAGAAATGAAATGTTTCCAAACTATAAAGAAGAAGTAAAACTATCACTATTGGCCAAGGACATTTTATACACAGAAACCCCTAAAGACTCTACCAACAAACAAACGAACAAACAAAAACTGTTAAAACTCATACATGAATTCAGTCAAGTTGCAGCAATAAACAGAAACCTGCTGTATTTCATACCTGATTAATGAAGGATGAGAAAAATCATTTCTTTAATCCTATTTCCATGAGAGAGAATTAAAAAGAATAAAATATTTAGAAATGACTTACCCAGGGAGATAAAGGACCCGGAGAGTGAAAACTGTAACACGCTGAGGAGAGAAACGGAAGAGGACACTGATACATGCAAAGATACTCATGTTTACGAATTGGAAGAGTTTTGTTTTTTGTTTTTTGTATTTTTTAAAAGATTTTATTTATTTGAGAGACAGAGACAGAGATAGCAAGAAAGAGCAAGAGCAGGAGGAGAAGGAGAAGCAGACTCCCCGCTGAGCAGAGAGCCCGATGCGGGGCTCCATCCCAGGACCCTGAGATCATGACCCAAGCTGAAGGCAGAGGGTTAACCCACTGAGCCACCCAGGCGCCCCTGGAAGAGTATTGTTAAAATGTCCATAATGTCCAAAACAATCTATTGATTCTATGTGACCCCTATCAAAATTCCAAAGACATTTTTCACAAAATAGAACAATCCTAAAATTTGTGTGAAACCGCAAATGATGGGCTGACAGAGTGCACTGGTCACAATGGGCAGAGTGAGGCATGGCCCTGCGGCTCCGCTATCTTGTACATCTGAAACTAACAGCCACTGGAGGTTAGCTGGGGTTTAAATAAAAACTTAAGAAAAAAGCCAAAGCAATCTTGAGAAAGAAGAATGAAGCTGGAGGTACCATGCTCCCTGATTTCAAACTGTTTTATAAAGCTACAGTGATCAAAAGAGTATGGTATTGGAATAAAAAAGACACATAGTTCAAAGGAACAGAACAGAAAGCCCAGAAGGAAAGCCACACATATATGGTTAATTCATTGATGACAGAGGAGCCAAGAATATGCCTTGAGGGAAAGACAATCTCTTCAACCCCACTATCTTATACCACGTACAAAGACTGAATATGGATTAGAGACTTGAATGTAAGACCTGAAACCATAGAACTCCTAGAAAAAAAGGCATTAAGATCCATGATGCCAATAAGGCATCAGTTTTTAAAATGATTTTTCAAGTCTGACAGCAAAAACAAAGGCAGCTAAATGAAGAATTGGTTAAGAGTACATCAAACTAAAAAACTCTGTACAGTAAACCGCCAACAGCATTAAAAGACAACCTACTGAATGGAAGAACATATTGTAGATTATATCTGATAAGATGGTGGTACACAAATTATGTATGAACTCATACAAGTCAATAGCAAAGAAACCAACCAACTGATTAAAAATTGGGCAGTTTCTGAATAGACTTTTTTTTTTTTTAAGATTTTATTTATTTATTTGACAGAGATCACAAGTGGGCAGAGAGACAGGCAGAGAGAGGAGGAAGCAGGCTCAAGAGCCCGATGCGGGGCTCGATCCCAGGACCCTGGGATCATGACCCGAACCAAAGGCAGAGGCTTTAACACACTGAGCCACCCAAATGCCCCTGAATAAACATTTCTCCATAAAAGGCATGCAGATGGCTAACAGACACAGGAAAAGGTACTCAACATTACAGCCGTCAGGGAAATTGAAATCAAAACCACCATGAGATTTCACTTCACAACAGGAAGGATGGCCAGAATCAAAAAGACCAGAAATAATAAGCATTGGTGACAATGTGCAGAAAAGGGAAGGCGTGTGCCCTCTTGTTGGAATGTCAATTGGTGCAGCTACTGTGCAGAACAGTAAGGCCTTTCCTCGCAAAATTAAGATAGAACTAGTGGATCATACAGCAACTGCACTCTTGGTATTATGTGAAGAAAATGAAAACATTAACTCCAAAACATGCATGCAGTCCTATTTACAATATCCAAGATACAGATACAACCTAAGTGTCCTCTGACAAAAGAATAAAGAAAACGTCCTCTACATACAATAGTACATTATTCACCCACTAAAAATTAAATATTGCCATTTGAGACAACATGTGTGGATGTTAAGGGTATTATCTTAAGTGAAATAAGTCAGACAGAAAAATAAGTACCATATGATTCCGTCGTATGTGGAATCTAAAATAAAGAACAAATGAACAAAAGACCTCATAAACTCCTCGATAGAGAACAGATTTTCGTGACCGAAGGTGGAGGTAGGGAGTGGGTAAGATCTGGGACGTCCAACGGTACAAACTTCCAATTTTAAAATAAATAAGCCAAAGAGATGTAATATAGAGCCTGACGGGTACAGTTAATTCTCTAATTGAGAGGAGCCTTCACAGTTCTAATCACAAGGAACATTCTGTAACTATGTATGGTGACAGATGTCCCACTTATTATGGTTATTGTTTTTCAATATATACAGACATCAGATCATTATGATGCATTCCTGAAACAAATATAATGAGATCAGTTGAGCCTCAATTAAAAAGAGTCCCCCTCCCCGAATGTCTAAAATAAGAATATATGTATATCCATTTTCTACCCTGAAAATGATTTATTTGTAACACAGGTTTTCTTAATAGAGAATTTCAGAGGAACAAATCAGTATGTCTCGATGTATGAACAGACACATACTTTCTGTTAAAGAGAGGTGTCTGTCCGAGGGATCCGAAGAGTTGAGCAGGACGGGTGAGGGCTGGAGATGAGATTATAGTCGCACAACTGCTTAACAATACATTGTGCATTGGCAAGGTGCTACATGGCTACAGCTGCAGTGTTTTAGTCACACACAAGAAGAAAATTCTAACTACGTGAGGTGACAGATAAGTTAATGACCTCAACTGTGTTGAGTATTTCACGGTGTATTTATTTGAAAGCATCTTAAAGTACCTCTTAAACATATACAATTTTTATTTGCTCCTTATATTTCGGTAAAGTTGGCAAAAAGTGTAAAATGTATAATTAAACCAAATCTCATTTAAATGTTTTATTGTATATATCATAAATACCTGAAGAAATAATTTAACCTTGTACTGAACAGTTTTTTAAAGTGTTTGGGGACTCCTCGGTGGCTCAGTTGTTTAAGTGTCCGCCTTCAGCTCAGGTCAAGGTCCCGGGGTCCTGACTGGGATGGAGCCCCCATTAGGGCTCCCTGATCAGGGGAAAGTATACTTTGGTTTTTAAAAAAGTTAGGACTTTGGAGGATGCTTACAGCCACCTACAGATTTTTCCTACAATTTGCAGGGGGAAAGAAATCACATATTTACAACTCAACTGGGAATTAAGAGAAAAATAAATAAAGGAGGGAATGACTGACATTGTATCAGGCTTCCTAATTTGTATCTATTGTCTTTTCCATTTTACTAAATTAACATCATTCTCATATTATTTTCTCAGTAGCTTACTTGAAATATAAGTTTTTAATAGAAATTAAATCTGTAGATTATTTACCTTTCTTTGTACTTCTAGTATTTTTTTCTAACCACCTCCACCAATGACTTTGGTAAGTTTCAGAAAAATTGGATGCTGCAGTTATTCAAAAAAAGTTTAAAATGTTAAACTAAAATGAATTCAGCAGATGGTATTGCAAAACTGGCAATTAATATGTTTTTAAGTTAAGCTTTAAATATCATATTAAAGAAGTGTTTGTTCCTATGAGATTATTTTAAAAATTTGCTTTGTTGTTAACCACATGTGTTCTCATAGGTTAGAAACATGCTACTTGGTAACTACATTTCACACACACATACAATGTTATATACATCTACACAAATAATGATAAGACAGATATCAAAAAGATCACATCTGACACTATATACTTGTTTTGAGACAAATTTTCTTTCTGAAAAGTAATGGTGAGTTTTTAGTCTTAACTTAGAACCTAAAATATTTGGCAAATATTGTTGTTGGTGTTCTGATAATGTGAGATTAACTGAGAATCTTCTGGGTTATCTGGTTGATTAAGGCTAAAAAGTATACTGATATGTTACCTCACCCATTTGTTTGTATTCAGGCTAGAATACAGGAGATTTAGGACTTATCCATTGGAGACTGTGGGAATGAAGCCCCGGATGAATTACAGCTTCAGCATTTTGTGATAACCTCATCCCACTCAGTGTTTCCCATAATTCTCAGTTTATAAACTATAAAACTAAGTACACCTGTCATGACGAACACTGAGTAATGTAGGGAAGTATTAAATCACGGTATTTACACCTGTACACCATATGTTAACTATACTGGAATAAAAATTAAAAATGTAAAAAAAATAAATGAAACATCATTACCACCAAAATAACCCACCACCTGAAACTGAAACAAAATGGAAGAGTTTGTTTCTAAATTCTCTTATAAAAATAAGACAAAGAGAGAATACTTTAAAAGGTGTTAAGATTGACAGTAATTGCATTTTAATGATGAGTATTAAGGAGGGCACGGATTGCATGGAGCACTGGGTTTTATATGCAAACAATGAATCATGGAACACTGCCTCAGAACTAATGATGTACTGAAGGTAACTAATACAATAAAAAATATTTAAAAATAATATAAAATTCCAGGTCAATTATTTTAATAATTTATATTATAAACTATAAAATGTTTTAAGTAATGAATAATATTTGGAGCTTACCATGTTAGAATATGCATTAAAGTAAAAATTAAAAGAAAAATCATCTGCCTCTAGTAAACAACACATGAATATAAAATATAATCAAAATGATAACAGCAAAATATTTATTCATTAATGCAACAAATGTTTATGCCAAATACCATAAATAGATATTTAATAATAAATCAGAAAAGAAACTGGGGAAGAATAAGTGGCTCGGATAGCGGAACCTAGCTTCACAAAGTTTTATTCCATCAAGGAAACAGAAAACAAGTTGAATCTAAGTAGAAGTTACAGTATACATAATGGTGAATGATAAGGAGAAACACATAGCAAGAGAGAGGGTAGGAAGCCCAGGGCAAGAGGCCCAGGTAGCAATTTTGGTGTTAAAGCAGAAGAAAGCAAACTGAGTTAGCGAGTCCAGCCCACACTCACGGGGGATTAATCGCCACGTGTGACTACAGGAAGCCAGGATCATGGGCAGGTCTTGGATGCTGCCTAACTTCTGTAGCCCACTTCTCTGGGATTTTCCTGCTTGTCTTCTTAGTAATTTGAGTTCTCAGCATTCAGCTTTGGTCTTTTTCTTTCTTTCTTTCTTTCTTTCTTTTTTTTTTTTGTATTGATGATCTACCCACTATATACTCCTTACTGTCCCTTAATTAAAGAAGGGCCAGCTTTTGTTACTTAGGAAAAATAAATAAATCTTGAGACTAAAAACTTCACTTCTCAATTCTCCTGTTAGAAAAAGCATTCGAGGTAACAGTATATCCATTGTTGTAGTATACCTTTACTTTAATGTTTACTGTTTATCTAAACAAATTAAACAGTATTCAGCAGTAGTGGCAATAGCATACATAGATCCAATGGTCCAATGTCATAGCAAAGACCTGGGGGGCAAAACAGTGACGGGGAAGATTGGTGGGCATGGGGGTCTTTGGGTGCCAGCATCGGGATTCCGTCCGGACTCTACCATTTACCAACACGTACTCCCCCACAGTCTGTTCCCTCATGAATATATAGGCTCGCTCTAGGTTGCTTTTAAAACCACAAAAAACAGAAGGTGTGAAATACTTTGCTCTGGGCCCATCAGGAACATGTGCACAGCAACATAGGCAAACCGCATGCCCTCCGTGTGACTGGGAAAGATCTCTTCTCCGAGTCTCTTTTCGGGAGCAACTGCTACTATTCTGAGTAGCTGCCTAGTTTCTATGGAAATGTATCATAGCATCCGATGTCAAGAAGCAATAAAGTGAGTTTTCATTAGTAACATGGGTACACAGAAAAGTGGAGGCTCACCGTTTTTCTCTGGAAATAAGAGATAAGAAGAGAAGGAGCAACTTCTAGTTTATTACTTTTTTTTTTCTTTTCTTTTTCTTTTTTTTTTTTTTTAATATGCCTGAGTTCTGTTTCTCGACTGGCTGGGAGCTTTCCTTCGGCTTCCTACCTCTACTCTCCACAGCTCACAGCTCCAGGTTCCGTCTGCACCACACTTTGTACTGCAGACAGCCCACTTACTCCTCTGAGGACTCCAGAAACAGCACCTCCAGCATCAGCGCAAGGAGGGAGGGATGTGGCTTGGGTTCCCGAGCAGTAGCCGCGTCTGCGTGCATCAGCCGGGGATGCTAACGTCTGGATTCAACCATGTGTACGTGCTTGATTACTGAATGTTTTAGCCGAGGCAGAGGGGTCATTCAGTACCCATTAATAGAAAATGTGGAGAAAGCAAGACTTCCTAGGAAGTAAATATCATAGTTAATATTAGTATCTTACTTTGTTAAAAAGAAAAAACCTTTAGACATAGTAATTTATGAAAATAATTTCATGTCCTCCAAAAATCCTGCACATGGATGTTTATGGCAGCTTTCTTCATAATTGTCGACACTTGAAAGCTTCGAGGATGTCCTTCAGTAGATGAATGGATGCGTCAAGTGTGGTGCACCCACATACTGGGGTATTACTCAACAGTCTACGGAAATGAGCTTTCCCAAGTTCGGGGTTTATTCTCTGGAGAGGTCCCTGAACTTCAGTATCCCAGGCACATACCCTAACCCTTGTCCTCAACCCTAACCCTAGATCTAAGGAAGTGGCTTTCTGAACACATGACAAGAAAAGATGAGAAGTGGCCTAGTTATTCTGGAGAAGATAGATAGTATCTCAAAAATGGATGGGAAGGTAGGGGTAAGAACAGGCTAATTCAGTATCTACTTAAAGAGTGTTTAGAGGCCCAGTCCCCTGCTTCCCTCAGCTCCACGGCTGGCTGCCACGTCGATTATTTTCTTTTCTTTCTTCTTCTTCTTCTTCTTCTTTTTTTTTTTTTAATATTTATTTGACACAGAGAGAGATCACAGTAGGTGGAGAGGCAGTCGGAGAGAGAGGGGGAAGCAGACTCCCCGCTGAGCAGAGAGCCCGATGTGGGGCTTGATCCCAGGACCCTGGGATCATGACCTGAGCCAAAAGCAGGTGCCCAGGCGCCCCTGCCACATCTATTCTTAACCCCCCTACCCCACCCCCAAAAAGGGAAATGAGGTATGAAGCCATGAAACCACAGGCAGGGCTCTGATACGGACGCTCTTCTAGGCAGCTGCTGTTCCAGGGACAGAATGGCCTCTACTGACTGGAGACCAACACTGCCAGATGACGGAAGCAAAAGAGGACGTCCGCCATTTTATCTCTTGGAAAACATGGTCAAAAATTTTCTTGAATTACAAACGAAAGGAGTTCAATACCAGGTCATAAAAAACCCATGGTTCCTTCTAACAGGATTTATTACTATTTAGAAATTAATTTGTAAAATTTGGTGACAAATATTTTAACTTTGAAATATGGGGTTTAAGGCAAACAGATCTTCCTAAAATATTACTTCTATTTTAGGAGCATTTAAGTTTGCTTGAAAAGTAAAACCTCAAAGTCAACCCCCCCCCAAAAAAAAGGTCTGCAGTGGTCTCCGAAGTGAACACTATAATGTAGCTTTAGTTGAGGCGCCTGGTGGTTCAGCTCAGTCGGTGAAGCATTGGGCTCTGTGCCGAATGCAGAGTCTACTTAAGATTCTCTCCTGCCCTGTCTCCCACTGCCCCTTACCCCTTCATGTTCTCTCAAATAAATCTTCTAAAAAGCAGTTTCAGTTAATGAACATAAGTTTATGTACTTGAGTTTTAGTAAAATTTCACAAGAGTATCAAGTAAGTTGTGAAAACAATTAACTTGGTGAAAAAAATAAATTTGGCAAAAAAAAAAAAAAGAAAGTATCAAAAACTCCCTGAGTGTCTAGTTCTTCAGTTTCTCCACGTATTTCCCAGCAGCCCAGCTCTGTGCGGGTATGTAGCAAGGATTCCTTACATGGACCTCCTTAACCTAAAAACCCTTCTGCAAAGGTGGAATGAAGAATTGTAGAATTAACTCTTCCAAATCCTTTTTAATTTATTATCCTTCCGACAGAACATCACTTTTCTTGTTCCTCTGATTCTTAATTCTTTTTGTACTAAATTTTTCTAAAAGTTGACCAAAGTGTAACATGCAACATGCAACCCAAGTCTCTTAATTTCCTTGTTCAGAAACGACTTTCTGGATTGGAAGGCACAGACAGGCAAACCCTAAGTGGTTTAGGGCAGTAACGCTGCGTATGGTCCCGTCATGATACGTGCATGCCTTCCTCAATTTACCCAAAGCCGTAGAATGTACAGTTTCAAGAGTGAGCCATGACGCAGGCTGCCTGCAGGTATCTCAAGTGGAACGGACATGCCCAAGCGGGGATGCGGACGGTGAGGGAGGTTGTGGGGGTGGGCGGGGCAGGAGGTCTGTGGGAAAGCTCCGTACCTTCCTCTCAATTTTGCTGTGACCCTAAAACCATGTTAAAAAGTTATTTAAAAACAGGAATGACTTACCTAGTACATAATATGATCCCATATGATTAATAAACGCCCATTGGGAATAATGTGCTAATCCACATCTGTGTTGTGGTCATTAAAGCAGCTACCACCTGACTTAACTTCTAACGGCATGTCTGATGACGAGAAATAAGTGCACGACTGAAAAACTGACCACAGAAGGCTTTGTTGTTCATACAAATTTAAGCATTTCTGCTCATTTCTGCGTAACAATCCTATCACAGATCAACTTCAGAAGAGCCCCCCACTTCTGTTAGCCATTGTCTGTCTTTCACTTCTGTTAGCCATTGTCTGTCTTTCCCTCTGTTTGAGCTGCCAAGCAAACAGCCGGTTGATTAGTCCTCTGCTGCCACTTTACAGAAAAGGAAACTGAGGCCTGCAAGAGGAAATCGCTTCAGGAGTGGACACAGCTGAGTGGAAAAAGCTACAGGGGATTTCTTCGGACTCTTATATCAATGCCCTGTGATGCTGCCTCTCAGCATTTAACACACTTTGTGGGAAACAGCTCCCCTCTCTATCTGCAGCACAGAACGAAATTTCAAAACTCAGACATTTCCCTGGAGAACTTCTAAAGTCCCTGAGACTTTCCCACTGGGATCTTAGCCTTTTGGTGTTTCTCGGCGGGTAACTATTACTCCAAAGCAGCTTTAACCACTGATTCTGTGGCCTGGGCGTGTCTTCTCGTCTCCTGTGTCTGAAGCAGAGAGAATGGCCCAGGAAGCAGAGAGATTGGCCCTGGGAAATGTCAGCACGCATCTGCGGGAGGGCGAGGGGCAGTTCGGTCCGCGCTGCGGCCCATCACATCGTGCATTTCCTTCTGAGCGCGCGCTCTCGGCCGAGGCGGTCCACGCCTTCTCCAGAACTCAGCCATCGTCCCCCTCAAGTGACCTCAGCCGTCGTCCCCCTCAAGTGACCTCAGCAGCGGCCCCGACTCCTTTTCTATTTTTAAGACTTTTCCTTCCAATGTGGTCCGCCCAATCTGAGGCTCCGTGACTGTCATTTAAAGCAGGTCATTTGTTTTTCCTGTTCAGAAACCAGTATATCACCTATTTCTCGACTTTCAAGAACAACTTCATTTCCAGGCACACCTGCCACGACACACCTGCGTCACACCAGCCCCTTCCCCTCTCCTCTCGGACGCGGCTCCTCTGCTTCCATCCCTGGACATGCACACGGGACACTCGCCTCTTCAAAGTCTCCCAGCCCCTCCTCGCTGTTTAAAATGCAACTCTGGTGTCAAACCTTCACAAATGCCACTGAGTTATCACCTCCATTGCTCTGGTGATCTCAGCATTTGTCGACCAGTTGCAATTCATGATTCAGGACAGGTTAATATGTCTGTTTTTGTTGCCTTTCATGCACATTTTTTATTTTTGCCTCATCTCTCTGGAATAGAGTTATGCCTTGAGGGCAGAGACCATGACTTTGAGCTCCTTTCTTCCTCCCTCGGGTGCTCAATGTCGGGGTCTGCATCCAGGAATCACTCAATAAATAATGGCAGAGTGACGGTGATGGGCCACATCGCCAATCGTCTGCCCTTTGGAGCGGCTGTAATTCTCCTCATACTCTCCCCCTAGACCTGCATGAACACCACCACATTTAAAGGCTTCCCTTTTCTCCTCCCCAGTCCGGCCTCATCTTACACACAGATAGTCCAAGGTCTTGCTACGGAAACGCGAACCCTGTTCAAGCAGCATCGCCTTCCCCCGGTAGCTTGTCAAAAATGCAGAGCCACAGGCCAGATCAGGCCCAACGAAGCTCCAATGCTCTTCTCCCGTGATCCCTCCCAGAAGGCTGTGTGCCCATTAACACCCAAAAAGCACTATTGTAAGGGGAGTGATTTTCTTCTAGGTTTTCTCCCTCTGGAAAGCCGTATCCTATGAAGCCATTCTGTTCACAGCCTGCAGCTGATGTGGGGAACAGAGGCAAAAGGAAATGCAGATGAAATTACATTTCTGTATACCCCACAGCCCACTGACAAGCACTTGAGGCGGCCGAGGACCGTGGTCCTCCCGGAACCTCCTGTCTTCCTGCTAAAGCTGTGCTGGAGGAAAAGCCCCCTTAGCTTGACAATAGCCGGGTCTCCAGGCCCCCTGTGTGTCGTCTTTCACAAATGAAAACCCTCCGGGACACTTCCTTTACCTCTGCCATCACCTCCCCCTTAATGTAGATATTAGAGTAGCAGAGGACCACCTGCCTCCACCATCTCAGCGCAGTGCTTTCTACTCGCAGATCCTGTCTGGAGGCTGTAAAAAAACCAAGCTTTTTGTACCAAGAACATCTTAAGAATTGTTTTTTAACCATGGGCTCCCAGACCCCCACCTCAAATCACAGCGTAGCTGCTTAGTTTCACACCCTGGGCTGTCGCCCCTTAAGCCACTGAGCTGGTGGAGTTTTGACCAGGAGTGAGGACAGGCGCCCTCCACTGCGTCACAGGTTTGTTTCCAAACCACAGCAACAGAGCAAATATCACAAAAAAGTGAGTCGAGTGATTTTTGAAGTTTCTCAGTGCATCTAAAGCTATGCGAACATTGTAGTATAGTCTATAAGTGTTCGATAGAATTTATAAAAAATTCTTTATTGCCAAAATAAGCTAGCCATCGCCTGAGCTTTCAGCAAGTCATGTTTTTGCTGGCGGAGGGTCTTGTCTCAGAGCTTGGCCGCCGACGGAGTCGTGAGCTGCTGCTCCAAGTGACGGAGCTATGGCCGTTCCTTAACATGAGAAGGGAATTTACTACATGGCTTGACTTTTCCTTCCCGAATGGTTTCTCTGTAGGATGCAGTGTTTTTGCTACCAAGTTACCCACAGAACTTCTTTCAGCTCTGGAGTCAGTCCTCCCAAACCCTGCTGCTGCTTTATCAGCTACGTTTACGGAATGTTCTATCCTCGGTCGTCATTTCAACAGTCTTTCCAGCATCTTCACCAGGAATGGAGTCCACTTTCTGGGCTCCTGCGCGAGAAGCAGCTCCTCGTCTGTCCGAGTGTGACCCCGAGAGCACAGCGGTGCAGCCCCGTCTGCAGGCTCCTCTTCGGATGCCCATTCTCCGGCCCCTTCCGCCCCGTCTGTGGGTCCCTCCTCCACCGAGTCTCAGACCCTCCAAGTCATCCGTGCGGGTTGGATCCCTTCTTCCAACCTCCTCTTTGTGCTGATGTTCTGATCTCTTCCCAGGAATCACAGATGTTCTCAGTGGCATCTAGAATGGTGAATCGTTTCTGGAAGGTTTTTACTCTGCCCAGATCCCTGAGAGGAATCACCATCTACGGCAGCTGTGACCTTACGAAACGCATTCCTTCAGCGAGAAGAC
>NC_081574.1:3231013-3288182 GCF_022355385.1 Mustela nigripes | reverse complement strand
TCCACATATAGTATCATATCATCTGCGAAGAGTGATCATTTGACTTCTTCTTTGCCAATTTGGATGCCTTTAATTTCCTTTTGTTGTCTGATTGCTGAGGCTAGGACTTCTAGTAATATGTTGAATAGCAGTGGTGATAAGGGACATCCCTGCCATGGTCCTGACCTTCGCAGAAAAGCTTTCAGTTTTTATCCATTGAGAATGATATTTGTGGTGTGTTTTTCATAGATGGCTTTGATGATATTGAGATATGTGCCGTCTATCCCTACACTTTGAAGATTTTTGATCAGGAAGGGATGCTGTACTTTGTCAATTGCTTTTTCAGCATCTATTGAGAGTATCACATGGTTCTTGTTCTTTCTTTTATTGATGTGTTGTATCACATTGACTGATTTGCGGATGTTGAACCAACCTTGCAGCACTGGAATAAATCCCACTTGGTCGTGGTGAATAATCCTTTTAATATATAGTTGAATCCTATTGGCTAGTATTTTGGTGAGAATTTTCGCATCTGTGTTCATCAAGGATATTGGTCTATAGCTCTCTTTTTTGATGGGATCCTTGTCTGGTTTGGGGATCAAGGTGATGCTGGCCTCATAAAATGAGTTGGAAGTTTTCCTTCCATTTCTATTTTTTGGAACAGTTTCAGGAGAATAGGAATTAGTTCTTCTTTAAATGTTTGGTTGAATTCCCCCGGGAAGCCGTCTGGCCCTGGGCTTTTGTTTGTTTGGAGATTTGGAAGAAATGGATGCATTCCTAGAAACATAAAAACTACCACAACTGAACCAGGAAGAAATAGAAATTCTGTAACTTCTATGACAAATCTCTAACTTGAATGGAGAGGACATTAGGTTTGGCATGCCATAGATTTTAATCCCATGTAAATTACCCATCTGCTGTATAAATTGAAGCTACTCATATAACCTTTCTGTATCCCACGTTTCATTATTGAGGTTGGAAAAAAAAAATATCCTGGCTTTACATGTAACACTCTGAAATGTACTATCTGTGATGCTTCCACTTGACTTTTGAATCCTGAGTCTCTTGTTTAACTGTGAATAAAAGTACTTACAGCTAATGTTGTGTTACGTGAAGCTCTAATGAGATATATTGTGTGTGGGTTGTTGCTATGTGAAAACAGCGTAAAATGAGTGCCTGAATATAAATATCCAGCAAAGAGCAGGCTTTCAACAAACATATTGATTATGACATAATTGCACTTGATTGGAATAACAAGATATATTGGGAAAATAGAGACTTAATGTCATCAGAAATTATATTTGGAGTCAGTTCAAAGTGGTGACATAGGAGGATCCAGAACCCCCATCTACCCATGGACATACCCAATCTACAGTTATATATGGAACAATTTTCTCTGAAAAAAGAATAGAAAACTAGCAGAGCAACTGCTTCACATTGACAAATGAGGGAAGAACCACATCAAAATGGTAGCAGAGGCTGAGACACAGTCCTTCCATAAACCTGTTACAGTGACCTACATTAGGAAAGGAACCCCAAAACATGATGCTACTCACTGAGGCACACAAGATTTCATACCCTACATCAGGCAGCTCCACTTTGAAGATTTGCCCCTGACTAATGAGCACGCATAACATCTGGCTGTGAAAACCAATGAAGCTCTCATCAGCAAACCCTAAAGCTGTTAGAAAACTATAGAAATGCCTCCTGAAGGGCTCATGCATGGACTCAGTTGCTGCATGCCCGGGTTGGAAGTAGCCATTTGAAAAATACAGATTAAATGGCAGAGGTTCATTTGCTAATCTTAAAGCATCAGCTTCAGTGGTAGGGGCTGCTAGGGTAATTTACAGTAATTGAAGCACAGGCAGGCATCATGTTTGCTCTCTCTTTGTACCCTATGAAAGCCAGTAGGCAACATTTTGTTTTCCTCAGAGGGTACCATCTTCACATCCCCCTCTGCTATGTTCCAGAACCATTTTTTCCTAAAGGAAGATTCTACACACCTCTGTTGCCCTGTGTTTAAATCTGTATCCCAGTTTTTGTGGCCACAGCCTAGGGTCACCTCTTCATTGCCTGGCTCTGGAGGCCAAGTGACCTTGTGTTTCTGGGTCCCATGGGATTTTAAACAATAGAAGAGATAGTTCTTGGCAGACCACCACACCCACCACACTAGAGAGATAGCATACTAAAAAGTGCCCCCTGTCTTTCTTAGAAAGATACCTATTTGCCTGAGCAGAAGCTTTGGCCTCAGCGGTAGTCTTCAAGCCTGGCACATGGCTAGAGGCTACAGAGGTGCTCTCAGGAAACAGAGACTAAGGGATGCCATCTTGTCACTTTCCTTTTGCCTTGCTACAACTCACTGATATCTTTAGGAGTTTATATGCTACTCTGGGGCCACAAATTTTATGATTGTAGGTCAGGGGACAGGTCTCCATCACCTTGTCTGCTGGCCAGCAGGACTTACGCTTACAGGTGCCCTTCCCCTCCCATCCATGGGACCACATGTATTTCCATAATTTAAAAACTGCTGCCTATGATTCTGGCTTCCAATCAATTTTATACTATGTGTCAATGAATATCCTCCCTGTGTTAGGACACTGACAGGTCTGGGCACAGCCTAAACTACTGGTATATATTAAAAATTAAATAGGCAGTTTAGAAAATGAGAACGGTTTGAAGACAAGAATTGGACAGAGTTAAATGATAATGCTCCTTTGCTCCACAAAGATAATTCTTCAGAAGGGAGAGGTAGCTGTTTTATCTAATGCATAGAAACTAACACAGAGAGTCAAACAAAATGAAGAAACAGAAGAATATGTTCCAAATCAAAGAACAAATAAAACCTCAAGGAAACAGAAATGAGTAACTTTCTGATAAAGAGTTCAACATAGTGGTCATAAGGATGCTAATTGAATGTGGGAGAAGAATGAACAAACATTGTGAAACTTCAACAATGAGAGAAAATATAGGAAAAACAAACAGAAGTCACAGAGCTGAAAACTATAATCGATGAATTGAAAAGTACATGACTGGGTACAAACAGACTAGATGAAAAAGGAGAAAGAATTGGTGAGCTTGAAGTCTGGACAGAGGAACTCAAAATCCAAGTGATGATAGCTTAAGGGACTTGTGGTACAACATCAAGCAGGCTAACATTCTTATTCCAGAGGTTACAAAAGGAAAAGAGAGAAAATGGCAGAAAACTTATTTGAATATATAATGGCTAAAAATTTCTCTAACCTGGGGAAAGAAACTGGCATCCAAATTCAGGATGCCCATAACGTTCCAAAAAAGATAAACACAAAGAGACATAAACCAAGATACCTTATAATTAAAGTGTCAAAAGTTAAAGAGACATCTAAAAGGCAACAAAAGGAAAACGAGTTGTTATGTACAAGGCAACCCCCATAAGATTATCAGCAGATTTTCAGCAGAAACTTTTCAGGCCAGAAGAGTATGTTGGTATATATTCAAAGCACTGGGAAAGATATCTTTCAACTAAGAACACCTAGCAGAGTTATTCAGAATTGAAGGATGGATCGTTATCCTGACAGTCTAAACTGAAAGCTTACAAGAAATATTAAAGGGACTTCTTTAAAGTAAAAAGAAAGGGCACTAATTAATAGTGAGAAAACATATGGAAGTGTAAATTTCACTGGAAAAGGTAAATATATAGTAATGGTTGTGAATTAATCACTTATAAAGCTAGTGTAAAGGTTAAGAGAGAAAAGCCGTAAAGATAACAATAATGACTAGTTAAGGAATACTCAAGAATATGTAAAATGTTACATAAAACAAAGTTTTGGGGGGCACCTGGGTGGCTCAGTTGGTTGGGCATCTGCCTTCGGCTCAGGTCGTGATCCCAGGGTGCTGGGATCAGACACTGCAGTGGGCTCGTTGCTCTTTCTCTGCCTCTCCCCTGACTCATGCTTGCTCTCTCTCTCAAATAAATAAAAATCTTAAAAAAAAAGAAAATTTGGTGGGGAGAGTAAAAATGTGGAGCTCTAAAAGGTGTACATTAAGTTGTTAGAGAAATATACTATTAAATATAGGTTGTTATATGTAAACTTCATGGTAACCATTAGCAAATTCCTATATACACAAAAGATAGAAAGAAATCTGGGAATACCACTTAAGAAAGCCATCAAACCATCAAATAAGATAGCAAGAGAAGAAAAAATTAACAGAGGAATTACAAAACCTAGGTATGGGGAGGACCCTTTAGAAAATAGAAAGTGACAAGTACATACCAGAAAATTATTAGTTTAGATGTAAATAACTTGTTCAGCGAAAAGACAGAATGGCTGGGAACATCTGGGTAGCACAGTCAGTTAAGAATCCACTCTTGATTTCAGCTGAGGTCATGATCTCTGGATCATGAGATCAAGCCCTGTGTCAAGCTCCACACTCAGCGAGGAGTCTGCTCCTCTCTTCCCTCTCCCCCTGCCCTTCTCCCTGCTCATGCTGTCTCTACAATGAATCAATCAATCAATCAACCAAAGAAAGAAAAGACAGAGGGTCCGATTGAGGAGAAAAACAAGACCTATTTGTATATTGCTGGCAAGAGATTCGCTTCAATAACCAAAACCTCACCAGAAAATAAAATCTTAAAAAAAAAGTGGGGGTTGGGGTGCGGGGATGCCTGCATGATTCAGTTGGTCAAGTGTCTGCCTTCAGCTCAAGTCATGATTCCAGGGTCCTGGGATCAAGCCCCATACCAGGCTCCTAACTCAGCAGAGAGTCTGATTCTCCCTCTGCCTGCCACTCCCCCTGCTTGTGCTAGCTCTTTCTCTCTCTCTGACAAATAAATAAATAAAATCTTTAAGACACAAAACCAAACAAAATTTTTTAAAAATCTCACCAGAAACAAAATCAATGACCAGACAACTTCACTGGTGAATTTTACCAAACATTTAAATAAGAATTAGTATTGATTCTTCACAAAATCTTTCAAAAAACAGAGTAAGGTCTGCTTTCCATCTCATTTTACAAGGCCAGCATTATCCTGATACCAAAACAAGGACAACATGAGGGAAAAAAAATATATAGGCCAATGTCTCTGATAAACACAAATACAAAACTACTCAACAAAATATTAGCAACCTAACTGAACAATACATTGCAACAATGTTAAACCAATATCCTGTGGGATTTATTTCAGGATAATTCAACATCAATTTGTGATAATAATGTTCAATAAAGTGAGTAGAGAGGGAATGCATCTACATAATAAAGGCCATTTATAACAAGTCCTCAGCTAACATCACACTCAGTGGTGAAAGCTGAAAGCTTTTCCTCTAAGATTAGGAACAAGACAAGCATATCCTCTGTCAACATTAAGGCCTAGCCACAGCAATTAGGCAAGAAAATTAAATAAATGTCATATAAATTGGGAAGGTATAAGTAATACTGACACTATTTTCAGATGTTATAATATGTATTAAAACCCCTAAAGATTTCACATACACACAGGAAAAAAAAACTATTAGAACTAATAAATACAGTGAATTTTCAGGAAACAATATTAATATACAAAATTCTGTATCATTTCTACACTAATAATGAACTATAAGCAAAAGTAAAAAAAAAAAATCTCATTTGCAACTGTGTCAATAAGAACACTTGAAAATAAATTTAGCCAAAGAGATCCAGCATTTGTATTCTGAAAACTATAGAACATTGATGAAAGAAACTGGAGAAGACACAAATGGAAAAATATTCCATGCTTGTGGATTGGAAAAAAATTAATATTGTTAAAATGTCCTTATTTTCCAAAATAATTTAGATTTTCAATGCAATCTGTATCAAAATTCTAATGGTGTTTTTTTCACCATAGAACAGTCCTAAAATTCATATGTAACCACAAGAAATCCTAAATAACCAAAGTAATCTTGATTTAAAAGCAACGACAATAACAACAAAAAGCTAGAGGTGTGCTTCCTGAGTTCAAACTATATTATAAAGTTCAAGTAATCCAAACAGACTGTCTTGGCATAAAAACACACAGAGATCAGTGAAACAAAATAGAGAAACAAGAAATAAACTGGTAAGTTGCAACAGAGGAGCCAAGAATATATAATAAGAAAAGGACAGTCTTTTCAACAACGTGTCGGGTAAACAGGACAGCCATATGCAAAAGCGAAACTGGACCACTCTCTTACACCATATACAAACAGTAACTCAAAACAGATTCAAGACTTGAGTGTGAGACCTGAAGCTATAAAACTCCTAGAGAAGAAGAAGCAGTCAGCTCTGTAACATTAGTCCTAGCCATCGTTTTTTAAGATTTTATTGCAATAGCAAAGGCATCAAAATACAAAATCAACAAGTAGGACTATATCAAACTTAGGAGGTTCTGCACAACAAAGGAAGCCATCAACAAAACAGACAACCTATGGGATGGAAGAAAATATTTGTAAATCATCTATCTGATAAAAGTTAATATCCAGAATATATAAAGAACTCCTACAACTCAGTATTGAAGGGAGGGAGGGTGGGGGAGAGGAAGGAAAGAAAATCCAGTTTTATTTTTTTTTAAGATTTTATTTATTTATTTAAGAGAGAGACAGTGAGAGAGGACATGAGCGAGGAGAAAGTCAGAGGGAGAAGCAGACTCCCCATGGAACTGGGAGTCTGATATGGGACTCGACCCTGGGACTCCAGGATCATGACCTGAGCCGAAGGCAGTCGTCCAACCAACTGAGCCACCCAGGCGCCCTGAAAATCCAGTTTAAAAAAATGAGCAGAGGATTCTAAGTGGGCATTTTTCCAAAAAAGGACACATAGATGGCCAACAGGTTCAAGAAAAGATGTTCAAAATTCCTAATCATCAAAAAACGCAAATCAAACGGGGTGCCTGGGTGGCTCAGTGGGTTAAGCCTCTCTCTGCCTTTGGCTCCCCGGGTCCTGGGATCGAGCCCCACATCGGGCTCTCTGCTGAGAGCCTATTTCCTCCTCTCTCTCCCTGCCTGCCTCTCTGCCTAGTTGTGATATCTGTCTGTCAAATTAATAAATAAAATATTTTAAAAAAAAGAAATGCAAATCAAAACCACGATGTGATTTCACCTCACACTTGTTAGAATGGCTACTATTAAAAAAAGAACAAATAAATCTAATAGTAGATTATTGCTTTGGGTGCACAATGTTGTAAATACATTAAAATGTATTTATTTGTATATTTTAAGTAGGTAATTTAAGATATGAAAGTTATATCTCAATAAGGCTATTTAGAAAAAGACAAAATGAAAATATCCTTTGATGCTGCAAATACAAAAATATATTACAATCATAATTAAGAGAGGAATTAAAGGCTGGCTTATGCTAATCCCACAACTGGTTTGTGAATCCTTAAAGATATACATTATGGGAATGGGAATGTATGATTAGCTTGGGAAATCGACATGATTTTCCACTTTAAAAAACGATCCCAGGGGTGCCTGGGTAGCTCGGAAGGTTAAGCGTCTGCCTTTGGCTCAGGTCATGATCTCAGGGTTCTGGGATCGAGCCCCACATTGGGCTCTCTGCTCATCGGGGAACCTGATTCCTCCTCTTTCTCTGCCTGCCTCTCTGCCTACTTGTGATGTCTCTCTGTCAAATAAAATCTTAAAAAAAAATCCCATTTTTTATGTTAATTTCCATTATATGTTTGTGTGTATATATATGCACATTAGTGTTTGTAGATATATTTAAAATTTTTTATGTTGTATTTTCAAAATCATCTTTTATTTAAATAGATTTTTCTATTAAATTGATAGCTTTACATAGAAGCATTTATTTTATCTTTGTGAGGTTGATGTGAGGATACTTGCTAGGCTCATGGGGAATATTTTTCCATAACAACTTTGCTCCTGCTTAAAGAGTGAAATACAGATTTACTGGATTCTATAGTCACCCACTATTTATAAAATTTTATGCCCTTAGCTTTATAGCAATCACACGGTTGTTGTTATTTTGCTACCTTAACCATAGCACATCAAAACTCAATAAAATCCTGCTCTTCAAGATTTTCTTTAATTTATTATAATTAAAAGATGTCCCAAGAGGTCAGTAGGCATGCTTGAAAGTTTAAAGCTTCCTTCCCTTTGCTACATCTAAAGAAGGGTTTGCTTCACTATTAAGTGAAATACACTTCTGAGATTCCAAACTACATGATGTAGTCTTTCAAAAAGAGTAGTTTGACGTGATGAAGGAAAAGAAGAATTTTGGATGGGCCTAGAGGACTAATGTCTTCTAATGTGAAATTTTTATTTCTTTCTGTAATAGGAAAAATTAAGTCTAGAAAAATAAAAAAAATTAAGAAAATGGTGGAAGCAGGTTTTTCCTCCATGTGTGTGGCAACGCCATGGTCATTCCAACATGCTGCTTTCTTATGAAGGACTTCATTCTAAACACTTCGGATCAGGTCATCCCTGAAGCAATGTGAAATCATCTATTTTTTCAGAACTAAGTACTCAGTTTCTACTGTGTGCCCATACCTGTTCTAAGTGCTCAGTATATAGCAGGTACAAGGGGTTTTATTGATTAAGCGGATAGTTCACAAGGTTCACAGGGGACATGGATCATAAGCAGATATTTGGGCACGAATTAGAGGCTAACCTGATCCTGAAAACTCAGCTGGAGAGTGGAGAGTGAGCTATCAGAGAAGGTGTGGTCAAGGACAGTCCTTGAGGGGAAATAAGGTAAACCCTGAAGTATGGCCTCAGGTTTGGGGCCATGGCAAGGCATGGAGCACAGCAGATGAGCTGGCTAGGGCAGGAGTGATGCAGGGGGCCCAGGTCACACCAGGGCATTGACAGAATGTGAGCCTGGAACTAGAGGAGGTGAGCGAGAAACTAGTAGGAAATCACCTCTAGTTTTGCTCGGGTAAGGACCCTGAGAGTGGACGTCCCAGATGAGTTCTGATCAGGGGTGTGACATAATTCAGTGGACATCGGGGAACAATTACTCTTCTTGCTGTGCTGAGAATAGACCACAGTGTTCCATGGAGGAAACATGCTCCCCAGCGGGAATGAACAAACAGTAAGGATACAGAGACGTTCCCCTTCTCCAGTCGTCTTAACTCTCAGTTCAGAATATTTAAGTCATAGGTGCGAAGTGCTAGTCTGAGCCCAGCTGAAATTCTAAAACATCATAAAGGAAGCAGTGCCAAAAATACGCAAGGCGAATTAACTGGCCCCAAACAGTGATGAAGGATGGCATAAACTGAGGGGTTTTCCCCCCAGAAAAAAGAAAAGTATTCATTTCCCAGATCCGTGTGACTGATTATAACCAACTATGAACAATGGATGTGGTCCCTTTATTAACGTTGGTGGTTCTAAGGCGGGTGTCCACCCCCTGCTGTGGATGAAGGAAATGCAGCTGAAGCCCCAGTGGCCCACTTCCATGCATGTATATTTTTTTTTCTTTAAAGTCCCCTCCTTTTTTATTTTTTATTTTTTTTTAGTTTGAAGTTTTTATTTAATTCTGGTTCGTTAACATGCGGTGTAGTATTAGTTTTGGCTGCGGGATTTAGTGATTCAGCACTCCCATACGTCACTCTGCTCAGCGCACGGGGAGCACCCCTTCATCCCTGTCACGGCCTTCTCCCGCCTGCCTCCCCGCCTCCCTCCCTCACCCCTTCGTTTGCTCTCTCTCAATCATCGTCTTTCACGGTTTGCCGCTATTTCTTTCCCGTATGTTCTTCGGTTTTGTTTCTTAAATTCCACATGAGTGAAATCATATGGTATTTGTCTTTCTCTGACTTCTTTCCCTTAGCACAATATGCTCTAGTTACATACATGTCATTGCAGATGGCAAGATTTCATTCTCTTTGATGGCTAATATTCCATTACACACACGCACGCACACACGCACGTCGGCACACACCACCTCTTTATCCATTCATCAGTCAATGCACATTTGGGCTGTTTCTATAATTTGGCTATTGTTGATAATGCTATACATATCAGGGTGCATGTGGCCCCTCGAATCTGTGTTTTTGGATCCTTTCTGTAAATACCCAGCACTGCAATTGCTGAGTCATAGGATAGCTCTATGTTTTACTCTTTGAGGTAACTCCATGGTGTTTTCCAGACTAGCTGCACCAATCTACATGCCCACCTACATTATGTGTGAAGGTTCCCCTTTCTCTGCACCCTTGCCAACACCTGTTGTTCTTGTGTTAATTTTATCCATGTTGACAGGTGTGAGATGATATCTCATTGTGGTTTTGATTTGCATTCCTCTGATGATCAGTGACGTTAAACAACTTTTCAGGTGTCTGTTGGACATCGGGATATCATCTTTGGAAAAATGTCACCTTGTCTTCTGCCCATCTCTTAAGTGGATTGTTTGTGTTTTGGGTGTTGAAATTGTAAGTTCTTTATATATTTTGCATACTAAGCCATTATCAGATATGCCACTTACAAAAACACCACAGAAATACAATTGTAAGAGAACATTTATGATAAATCATGTCCCGACATGTTGGATAATATGGAAGAAATGGATAAATTCCTAGAAACATATAAACTGCCAAAACTGAAGCAGGAAGAAACAGAAAAGTTGAACAGACTGATAACTAGCAAAGAAATTAACTCAGTAATCAAAAAATCTCCCAGAAAACAAAATTCCAAGGCCATTAAAGTCACTTTAAAATAAAATATACACACTCTTCAAAATATAAAGAAAATAAACAAGAATATGATTATAAAGGGAAATATGTACCATATTTCTATAAAATATTTTCCACATTTCACCATTAAATGTATCTTTGAATTTCTTGACAGTCAAGACACAAAATATGTTTGGTCATATATTTTCCTACAGGATCATTAAGAACATCTGATTACGAAGAAAGAGTGTGTTTGAACTTGCTGCTATGTGACTATGCAAAGTGGCATGGGTCACTTCGTAGCACAGAGCTAAAGCACTTAGTTCCTCCCTCCCTGTGTGCCGGAGACAGCATTTTGCTCACAAGTCCCCTCTCTTGGTCATGATGGCCTGGCTCCCGTTAGCAGTGGAGGGCAGCACAACCCCAGCTGACGGCGTTAGAGCGATGCGGATTACAGATACATCATGGCGATGGTCATGAAGGGATAGAAGCTGGGCTCACTACATTTGCCTCCAGGATGCCAGCATGTCAGAGCAAGAAGCTACATCTGCCCCCTCAGAGACCGTGATCGTAGAAAGAGACACACATTTTTCTGGGACACCATCACCACAGGGGGGAAAAAACAGCACTTCCCTTCAAACACCATCATCCTGAGGGCTAGAAGACATGGTTTCCCGTGAGCACCATCATCTAGGAGCGACTACCATTTCCTCTGGACCAGGCATACCAGGAGCAGGGAAGCCACATCCCCTGAAGACCCTGTTGTCACATCACGTGGCACCTCCCGGCAGTTCTAAGTGGAGCTGTTATCCGTCTACCTCCCTCTGTCTGGTGGCCAGCTCCAGCTCCAGCTCTGCAAAGGTTCCTGGGTTTTGGAACATACCCCCTTCTTCAGGGTAAAGGATTTCTTGTTTGTAAGAACCATGTGGAACATATCTGAATCAGCTTCCCAGGCCAAAGCGATGTCCTTAGCCAGACAAGGGTCTTGGGGTGCAGGCTGATGGGGGGCAGTCGAGGCTTTGATTGCATCAGGGTACCATTGTGTTTGCTTCTCTCCTTGTTTTTAATTTTCTTTTTTTAAGAATCTCATTAATTTGGGCTGTTTGAATTCCCTCTACCCTGCGTTCATTAGTGGCCTCTTCCACTAGGTTAGGATTAACGCTTGTACCTGTTCAACCTCATTTATGACAGCAGTTCACTGTGCCTCCGTTGCCTGGATTGCTCTCCTGGGGCAGCCTTAACACTTTCTTGCAAAGGAGCATGTTCCCCAGAAATCACCCAGAGATCTGCTCTAGAAACACTCACTCCTTCTGCCTTAGATTCGGGGCAGAACTTTTGATCATGCAGGCTGGGGAGGGCATCCCACAGTGTTGTTGCACATAAATTGGTTCAACAGATCTTAATTCGAATTGGAAAAAAATCAGCTGGTTTGGTGGTCTCTAATGCCCCATTCAGTTTTAAAAGTTTTTTATGAAGGCACGAAAACAACACAGTTCCACCTGCAATAATCAACTACATGCGAATACTTGGCATGACTTGCCTGAATGCGCTACTTTGGATTTTTTTCTCCCTGGATCCTGGAATAAATAACACTTGTTTTAACTGTCAGTTAGAGGCCCAGTTTCTATCCTCTCTGATGGATCACTCACTTTAATTTCTTGGATAATAGCTTTTCTATAGCCAAGTTTGAAAATGGAAATGCTAGCCAAGATGTTACTGAGGCCAGGCGGCACCAACATGTGGGCAAGTCTTAAATATCCAAATACTGCGAGGGGCTCACCATGGCTAATTTGAAATATCAGCTTCCGTAAGTGACCTCTCCAGGAGAACCAAGATGGGGCTTTGGCTTTCCATGTTCCCGTCTCAGCGCACACACGCACATCACAGAAGCGTATGCCGTGGTAGAGCCCCTTCAGATGGTGCTGACGGCAGTAACAAGAGTACGTTCGACTTGATTGTGCCTCGTGCACACGGAGTGGTACTCTGATCACCCCTCTTCCCAGTAATCCAGTGAGAATCACCACTCCCAGATTAGATACGGAGAAACTATAGCTGAGTTATTATAGAAGGTACATTACCTGGAAAAATGTTAGTTGCCTAAGCTTCTAAACACTACATAGAACAGACTAGAGAATTATTTTTGCCTACTTTACTAGAAACAACTTAACGTAATAGAGATTAAAGGACAGCAGCGCCCTCTTATTTGTGGGGGATACGTTCCAATACCCCAGTCTATGACAAAAACCACAGATAATACCAAACCCCATAATATATGCTTATAATAAAGCGTAATTTATAAATTAGGCAGCGTAAGAAATAAACAGTATTAAATGAACAATTACAAAAATGTTGTAATAAAACTTATGTGAGTGAGGTCCCTTTCTCTCGAACTACCTTATTGTCTTGTCCTCACCCTTCTTATGATGATAGGAGATGAAGAGGTCCCTCCAGGAGAAGGTGAAGTGACCTAGTGATTGGGCATTGAGATGTGGGATCAGGCTACTACTGACCTTCGGATGCTGGTCAGAACAAGGACTGCCTGCTTCTAGACCTCGACGGACCTCAGGCAATTGAAACGGCTGAGAGCAAATCATGACTTCCTCCAACTCCCGAACCCCGACTGCCTCATGCCGGGGGACTGGCGACATTGTAGCCCAGGCAGTCCGACAGCAGAACCAGTAGCCTCCTCTCCCCCACTTGCCGTGTCCATGCACTGGCGCACGCTTCCATGGACTTAGATAGGCTGAATACCAGCAGGAGGGTTCGACCTTTATTCTCGGCCTTCACTTTCCTCTAGCAGTGATCTGCACTGGATATTTCCATGAAATAGCCAGGACGCTGGTAAACCCACGTTTCCATGCCCTAGTAATTTTCCTTCTGTAATCAACAGAATCTTAACCAATTTATACAGCATGCCAGCAAAATATTCAATTTCGTACTTGACAGAAAGAAAGGTAATAGAAAGAGATTAAGCTGGGAATATCACCAAGCCCTTTAGAGTAATTCAATACTGTGTTTAGCAGAGGGTGTTTTCTCGTTTTTTTCTTTTTTCCTACTCGTAGTGAAAGGCAAAGATAATTGAACCAGAAATGTCAAGTCATCTTTGAAAGATGAGTTCAGTGTTACCAGTGTGGCGCTTAAATAGATACTGACGATATGTTGATTGGTTAATTGCACATTTTAATAACAGACTCACAAAGCCAGGAATTCTTTATGTTTAAATAACATAATTGTGTGTTAGTTTTGTTTTTGATAAACACTGGGATGTTTTCATTCACCTACATGTCTCTATATAATTAAGTTTTGGCTTCTTCTCCTCGAGCTATAATTGATCCTAATGTCTTTACTCAATAGGAGTCATCTTGAGTAATCTATTTTTAGTCCCCTTTCTGAGCTATCGAGGTTGTCATTCAGACACCAGAAAATAGACAGACCCTCACTGGGATGTTAGTGCTTTACAATTGCTGCTGTCTCTCGGGTATTACAATGTCCAAAAGCACTCTCTGCTCTTGTCTGGAAATCAGAGAAAAGAAATTATCAATTTCTGAGGGTATGTGGCTTCCCTAAGTTGCTCGACAAGACATGCAGCCCTGTTCTCATGTCATTTAAGATATTTTAAATCCATCTTGAACTTTTTTTTTTCTTTCTTTCTTTCTTTGAGAGCAGGGGCAGTCTCCAAGCCCAGCCTGAGCCAACGTGGGGCTCAGTCTGTCAACCCTGAGATGATTACCTGAACCAAAACCAAGAGTAGGTGTCTCAACCAACTGAGCCACTCAGGAGCCCCTTTGTTTCTATTTAAAATGACTTTTCTTATAGAAGTTATAGCAGTTGCTGGGGGAAAAAAGTGGTTTGACTGTGGAAGACCTGTTAAATTTCAGCCATATCATTCAAGAATGTGTCTCTTTGAAATCATCTAAATGGTCCTCAAAAGTAAATATCTATATCTATATCCATCTAGTTAAAGACTTTTGCAAGACAACTTTATCATGAATTGTATCAAAAGATCCATGATACACAATATAACATTTTATAGTCACACTAAGGGAAACATAGGTGTCTTCTTTTTTTGTTTTCATGTTAATTGGAAACTCTAAAATAAAGACAAATTTGGGAACGACTGGAATCTCAGTATAACTGGAGGGTTAGCTGTGATATATAAAACTATCATCAAATTTAATTTTTATCTACTCAACAAAACTTGTGGAAATGACTGTTCATAAATCTGTATCCTTCTCATGAAGAGTTTACAATTGTACATCTTCTCTATCATGAACAAGAAAGAGGTAATAACACAGTCGATACAGGTCAGTCTACATCATGGGCAGGAGCCTCATGTTTGGCAAAAATTGTGCCACCATCTCACTAGTATCTTATTAAGTTGTGCTGTATCAGAGGTAATTCCTCAGCAAGAGAGATTTAAGTCTATCCATAGGATCCTTCTGGTATTTAGCAATGGAGCAGTTTTCTCTGTTGCTTAAAATTCAAGGGTTCATCCTCTCGAGTATGATGGCAAGAATGCGAAAGTTCGATTTATATAATTTACAGTTTGATTCAGAGTGGGAAATGGGGAGGGGTTATTTCCAAATCAAAAAGCAGTCCTTTTGTCCTGATGACAACCTCAAGGATTCTAGACTTTCCTCTGTCTTGAGCAAAGCTCTGTGCAGGTGCTGCGGAATAGTCCGCCCATGCAGAACGTTCGTTTGCAAGAACAGACACACGGATACAAATAGCTTGAGAAGACGCGGATGCTCAGAAGGTAGGGAGGGGGTGGGAACTGCTCAGCCTTCAAACAGCCCCTGGAGAATCAAACAACTTCTGTGATGTGGGGCAACCTCCCCCCTGGCCAAACATTAGCTTTTATTTAATAATTTGGGCTCAGTACATCTTTGCTTGATGTGACTTCTATATGCAGTGAGATCTCTGTGTACAATGATCATGTCCTTTTGTGTGCTATTATGTAAACACGAATTTGTGAAAAATCTGTTTGAGAGCAGATTCAAAGTCAAACTTTGGTTTCCTATTCTGCTGAACACAGTTGAGTAATCGGAAATGCAGAAAGTTTCCATGAATTACACATGGTGGCCACTATCTAGCAAAAGGGCAAAACTCAAAGGCAGGGTAAGTTAGGCTCGTTCATACCACCGCTGCCTGCCTTTGCAAAGAGAGAGCCCATGACAAAACGTAAAGATAGGAAACGCACTGAGGCTGGAGGCCAGCAGACCAGGCTGCTCCAGTCCACACCCATCTGCCCAAAAGATGAAGGGTATCAGTCTCTTAGGTTCCACATTCAACAAGGCAGGAAGCTCTCCTCTGAAGGACCATGTTTTATTCATGCGGGTGCACATGTTTCCAAATGAAGATGCACTGTCTATAGCTCTTATTCAGAAATATCATTGATAAATATTGGTGCGATTGTTTATATTTGTCTTTCTCACTAGACTCTATTTTGTGGAGTTGGGCATGGTGACTCTTTATCATCCCTACATGGGCAGTGATTAGTACAAACTATCTGGTTCTTTACTTGGAAAATGAGGTTGTTGGGCTACATGATTGTTAAGGTTCCCTTCAATTTACATCATCCTAGAAACATGGAGTTCTCAAACTTCTACCTGCTTCAGAATTACCTTCTGGCCTTGATAAAACAAGGGGGGGCTGGGACCCCCCTCGAGGCAGATGGGTCAGACAGTTTCTTTGGAACACATTTCCACATAATTGTGAGTCTGCTAGTCTGGGAATCACAGATTGTAAACTAGCATCACAGGGGTAAACCCCACGAGTATGGTCAGGCTTTGTTGGGGGGGTGGAGACAGCAGGAAGTCATTAGAAAAGTCATTAGAATTCACGGTTGCTGGAGGAGGAAGAGAAGATGCTCTGTTCCTGAATTGAAAGACAAGCTCACGGGCTTCTGGTCGGACCCCTCAGAAAGACTGTGACGTCACCCTCACTGCGCTTGCATTTCTTTCTTGTCTAAGCCATCATCATTCACTCAGCATTCAGCAAATTCGTACCTATGCAGGGACCATCCCACAGGTGTGATTCAGCCTTGAGTTCATGTTGGCTCTGATTTCCACATGCACAATTAAGTAGTTTTCCTTCTGTGTCATTACTCTCTCCATCTCTATGGTCATTTTGGGGAGCCTCGAATGTTTCTCTTGATTTGTTATGATACTAACACATCTCCTAGTGACCATTATAGGGCCAGGAATAGAGTCAGCGATCAATAGAAATCCAGAACAGTCAAGGGAATGTCTCGTCTCTGATCGTGTAGAGAACTTTCATCAAGATATTAAAAGGAACTCTGGTGTTTCTTTTATGACTGAGATCTCATAGGAGGAAGGGAAGCCAAAGGCCAAACTACGAGAATTATCAAACAAAATTCATTCTCATTCATGAAAATCAAGTTCAGATTCAGGAAATATCCTAACTTGGGGGAAGGAGTCCTGTCAACGTGTTGCTTCTTCCAAAAAGCAGGCAGGACAAAAGGATACGAACCTGGCACGTGCGTGCTATGCCTCCGAGGCAGCCTTCCACCTCTGGGTTTGGGTGTGCAGGGCTAAAGGTGGAGGTTCCTGTCCAGGGAAGGTGTAATTATCTAGCTAGGACAACTCCTCACCATCACACCCCCACTGGTGTTGGGAGGGCTGGAGGTTGTAATTTGTACAGTTTTTTGATGAAGTGGAGAGAAACTATTAGCTATGAAAAAAGAACACTGAAATCAGTAACAGAAAATCCTGGTTCCCTTCCTGGCTGTGGCAGTTAATAGCAACGTGCTGGACCCAGCCGTACAACAGCTGGCCGTGCTCACGTTTCTGAACTTCAGAGTCAGGAGGTGAGACACGTGATGCTATAGGGCCTTTTTCAGCTTGAACCGAATTGGCTTTGCCCAGAGGTGCGGGGAGTACTGCTCACCTTCGGGCCCTTTGTTTATGTGAAAGATGGAGATGAGAAAACTTCTCCTCTGTTGGTCCAGATGAAAGTGCTTTGAGGCTCCCAAGTCATGTGACATCCATTTGATGGTTCCAGCTTATCAGCAGGGGATGAGCCTTAAATTTTTAAGAGCTGCCTTCTCGAGTGCACAATGAAAGCTTGTTCTAAGGATGATCCTTCTGTGCCAGTGTCTGTACATCCCTGCTCTGTGTTGTTAAAAATCTACAGATCTGTGAGCTTGGAATCCTTCCTATAATTACAGTATTTGTAAGGAGGAAGGGAAATATGTGAGCACAAAACAGTGAAATTAATTATGAGGCACTGAGATCACCGGAGGTAGGTTTATGACCACAGAAAACTGCCAACCTGTTGTAAGGTTAGCACAGTAGCTTAATTACAGATAATTAAGGCTTTAAAATTCCACCTGTACCTACAATTCTTGTTATTTTGGATTCACAGAACATCTTAGAGGACAATTTACTTCACTTTATTCTCACTTATAGTAGGCGTCTGCTTTCATCTATACTGGATACCCACTTTTCACCTTTCATGTGTCTCTTGACACCGTGGCAAAGCAGTTTGCTGACTTTTCTTTAAAAGCACATCTTGGGGCGCCTGGGTGGCTCAGTGGGTTAAGCCTCTGCCTTCCGCTCAGGTCATGATCTCAGGGTCCTGGGATCGAGCCCCGCATCGGGCTCTCTTCTCAGCAGGGAGCTTGCCTCCCCCTCACTCTCTGCCTGACTCTCTGCCTACTTGTGATCTCTGTCAAATAAATAAAATCTTTAAGAATAAATGAATGAATGAATGAATGAATGCACACTCTTTTCTCCATGGTCTGTGTAAGTGGGCACACTGAGAACACGCCAGGTCAAGGACCAAGGCAGGGCAACATAGCCACTCACTTCTGGCTGTGGGATTGGGCATTGGACAGAAGCCAGACCATCCCCTGCCATTATAAGCACCAAGAACGCATTGTAAGTGTTTGGTTTTTTAGGAAAATGGTGGACTTTTTTCTTGCTGTATTTGCTAGAGGGAAACAAAAAATTGGGTTTGCTGCTGTAGGAGATGTTGAGAATACCAAAAGGAAGTGACTTCCCAGACCAAAGCTGAGCCAGGCTTACCCCAGAGACTCAAGAGACAAAGAAAGCTACAGGGCATGGCTTGCGCACCCATACGGCAATGTCTGGGTATCCTCCTAGTGCTAGGGTTTCCAGTCACCCCCTCCAACACATTCTGCCAAACTGGCTTAAGGAAAACTGAAGAAAGTTTTGGTCATTTGAAACCTAAACAGTCTAAGCAGAAGGTACGTTGGTAAGACTGAAGGAAAGTGCTTCCTTCGTGTTTCTTTGAGACGCTTGGACCTTAACCCTAAGTCAGTGATTGATGATGTTTTAGTAGGTTTTACTGCTTACTGTGGGGGAAAAAAAATTCCATGAAACACTTCAAGGTTTTCTCAGTCACTAAGATGAATTAGTGAAACTTGATATAATTATTTCCTTAGAGGAATACAACAGATACCCTTGCTAGAATATGTTTATATACCTATTCCTTTAATGTTTATGCAAATTTAAGCAGCGATTGTTCTGATTCAGAGACAACATACAAATAATAGTTTTCTTCTATGCCTAAAATACGGGAACAGCAAGTTCATAGAAGAAATGAAATAATAATGCCCTCGTGACTTTGGGGGACTAGAATCACACAGAGCACAGTTCTGAGTTTTGCCCACCGTGAGCAATGTGTGTGTCAGTTTGTTTTCTGAACCCAGTATGTATGCTAGATGGTAAGATACTTAAATGAAGGAAAAAGTAAGGAGTTGCCACACTTCAATATTAATTAAAATGTTCCACAGTGACGTGACTAGATTACAATATGACACAGTCCCTTCATCATGGCTCGTGTGGTTTTAGAACACTCAAAAGCCACTCTGTGGAAGATAGTTCAAAAGTCAAGCTGAAATTCCATTCTATGTGAAATCTTGTTTAGGGAGGGATGAAAAACTTAATCCATAAATGACCAAGACTGAAAACGCATTAACTAACAAATCCGTGTACTGTTCAGAGTAGAAAACCAGTAAGAGGTGATGAAGCATGTGGAGGACAATGGGCGATTTTTGTTATCCCAGCCGACGCGGGGTACCCTGCACTTGTCCATCCTTGTCCATTTTAATTAACCAAGGGTCAATCAATAGTAGCCATTGAATTAACCGCCTTTCCTTTGAGGTTGCAAAGAGTTTTGAAGCATGCATTCAATCAGTTCCCAAATTAGCCAATGAGGACCAGTTTAATGGCATGCCAGGTCTTTTGTGGTCATGATAATGTGTTTTGTCTTTTTTGATAACATCAGGTATCTATCATGGTAAAGGGAAGAGGCAGTACAATTCTGTGGGAGGAAATTTGGAATTAACTCAGGCTCCTTAACGGAGTAGGATGACACCATTTAAAAACAAGGGTTTTAGGAAGGCGAGTATAGAAATAAAACCCTATTTTCAGCTAGTGTCATTTTATTGGCTAGACACTTTCACATATGTTCCCACACATTTTTAACACAATTACACCTCAAAGAGACTCATGACATTTTAATTCCAATTTGATATCTTTACTAATAAAAAAAAAAAGGAGGGAGAACCTATGTTGCCAACATTAATAAAGCAAATCAGGTTGCAAGTATGCAGCAGCAAATGTGTACAGACACTTACTGGTCTAAGAGTTTACGGGACATGACAGTGCAGGATCAGATAGATATACCACAGGTGCATCTGATTATGCAAATGATTTGAATAAATGATCCCAGCCCTTGAAGGAAGCCATATTTCCCTAAGAGTCCTATGTAAGGACATTTTTTTAAAAGATTTTATTTATTTATTTGTCAGAGAGAGAGAGGAGAGAGAGCGAGCACAAGAAGACACAGTGGCAGGCAGAGGCAGAGGAAGAAGCAGGCTCCCTGCAGACCAAGGAGCCCGATGTGGGACTTGATCCCAGGACGCTGGGATCATAACCTGAGCCGAAGGCAGCCGCTCAACCAACTGAGCCACTCAGGCGTCCCTGTAAGGACATTTTTAATTAATTCTGAGAGCCCGTGTTTAGTCTATCTCCTACGCTTTGAACATGTGTATGAATTCAAAGAGAGGGCACAATGAATGTGAAGATTGACAGACCTAAAAGGCCCTAATAGTAACAGAACACAAAGGTACCTACAACTCAATTTAACAATTTCAGTGTAGTTTTAAGACATGATTCTACAAACCTACTGTGTTCTATAGGGAAGTTAACATGTTATTTAGAAGCAATTCTCCAAGTGGCTTAAAAGCCCTAAGCTCGCCCTTCTCCAACTCCTCCCTCACAAACTGTCCATCCCTGAGTGAAGTGAAGAGTGTGTGTGGGGGAACACAATAGAAAACGACATCACTCTACCAATGCCCTCCGTGACTGACTAAACTTGGGGTCTATTTTTTACCTCTAACGCTTGGAAATTTTGTATTTTCAATCAGACACATTAAGAGGAAAAAGCGATCACTCCCTTTTCTGCTGCTGTTCTTAATAAGTCTCTGCTCTTGGAACCATTTGTGACAAATCTCTTGAAAATCTGAAATATGTGATTTTTACTTAAGTAAAATGACAGCACGTTAATAGATTCATACAACAGAATAAAAGTGGCTATAAAATTAAACTGATAATTACTATCCTGAGAAAATGATTTTAAACTGAGAATTATTATCCTAAAATTCTCCAAGTTTCCAAGGGCAATATGGGAGTTCCCAACACTTGAGATGCAGTTCCTGGCACATCCTTTTAGTTATGCTCGGAAGAGTAAGAATAGCACGTATGGACCTTCTCAACACCCACCACCAGGCTCACCCATCCCCTCACCACCACCCCGAAACTCAGCTTGTTTCTCAGAGTGCAGAGTCTCTCATGCTGCTTCTCCCCCTTCAGCCCCCACCTTCATCTCCTCCTCCTCCTGCTCTCCTCCACGCTATCCCTTCTCTTCCACAAATAAGTCAAACCAAATAACAACTGAGTCTCTCTGCGTGACTTATTTCGCTCAGCAGAATCTCCTCCAGCCCCACCCATGTTGATGCAAAAGTTGGGTGTTCATCCTTTCTGATGGCTGAGTGATATCCCATTGTATATATGGACCACATCTTCGTTATCCATTTGTCTGCAAAGGGCATCTTGCCTCAAAAAATTAAAAATAGAGCTACCCTATGACCCAGCAAAGGCACTACTGGGTATTTACGCCAAAGATACAGATGGAGTGAAAAGAAGGGCCCGATGTTCATAGCAGCAATGTCCACAATAGCCAAACTGTGGAAATGAGATTTTCCTTACACTCAGTTCTGAAATTCCGCCTCTGAACCGCAAATCATTGGTCTTACTACCATTGTTCCTCCAAAACAGGACCTATTATCCAATTGAGGACACTTTCAACTCCAAAAATATCCTCTTTTTATATACCCTATCAGAGACGAACCACTCTGCAGACTGCCACAGGGTAATGGCATCGGCATGAAAGGGTGCCTTCGTACACTCCACGTAGTCCCTTCGCTCAGAGCTTTTCAACTGTGGGAGATTTTGCAACCCTTCTCTCTTACGTTTGACACTGTCTAGGGAGAAATCTGTTGTCATATCTGAGTGAATGCCCCTGAAATTGGGCAGTAGAAGCCACAGATGAACTAAATATCCTATAAGACACAAGACAACCCCCATAAACAAGAATTATCCAGTCCACACTGTCAATAGTGCCACGGTGGGGAAACCTGTTAGTCCTATGGTTATTGGTAGTTTGGGAGTGGTGGTCCTATCTCACACACGAATCTACAACATGCATTTTTTTATTTACCATTCTACCACTCTTTTCTATTTATTTATCATTTTATGATCACAGCGATTCTAATTCTGCAAAGAGACATACTACAGCAGACTCACTTGTGTTATTCAAAATTATAGCAAAAAAACAAACAACTTTCATTACTTCTGAAACCACTCATTAAGCAAATATATTTAAAGACATAATGGTCTGCCCAGGTTAAAAAAGATAAAGATAAATAAAATAAAAACATAATAAATCAATGTGGTTACATAATATCTTTTTTAGACTAAACTGAGCAAAGGCAGAAAATGCAAAGGTATTTAACTATCTCCTGACAATGAGCAATACAGTTTTTAGAAGATAATTCAAAATAGGTGATAATTTGCTTAGTACCTGTCTCAGATAGGGTGAAGGTAGCTCCTACATTTCAGTTATTGGTGGTCACTGGAGTTCTCTCTTTTACTCTTCTACGCAGTTTTATAGGAACACAGGAAACTGTAAAATCTGGGGGAAATGTCTACAGATGTGTGACCCTGAAAACAGAAATAAAAATGAATGTCGTTCTCTATTAGTCCGCTCGTGGATGGAGTCATGCACAACATGTACCCACTAGGAGTCAGGGAATGCCATGATATCTTATAAGTGATAAATTTATTAAGATTAATTATGTTTATAGTATATGGAATTGACATGGAAAGCTATTTTGCCAGTTCCTTGGGTTTCTGTGCAAATATAAAAGATAAAGTCTAAAGTATATGGATGGTAATGTTTAAGGATGATAACAAATGAAATGAAAGAAAAAAGTGTGGTTTTGCAAAAACTAGTAGTGCTTTGAAATTATATGAGATAATACAATTCCAAAAGGTCTAGATCTGATAGACAATTCAGAAATCATGTTTTCAACAAAAAAACAACCTAGATTACACACTCCCAGCTTCTTATAACTGATCCTGACTTTTTTCATATTCTGGATTCATCTAACACCGTCTGTGTCTTTGAACTGAGAGATTTTCACACAGATTACAGAAGGTCATAAAAACACATTGTTCCTTTGATCTACAGTAGTGAGTCAGTGAAAGTGTCTCAAGAGGTTAAATTCTAGCCTTTGAATCACAGCATGTGGCCATGAAATTAAAGCCAGCTTTCCTCCACACTTATTAAACAAAATTATCATCAAAAGTAAATGGAAAGAGAAAAAGAGAAATAATTCATTGGACTAGAAATTTCATTTATTCCTCCAATAGGTTTACTGATAAAAGCATTATAGAATCAAACTTTAGAAATCAGTAAGGTATTGTCTGCATTATTAGGTCTTACTGGGTCATCTCTCTTCAGGAAAATTTTTGCCTTTATGATAAACTTCCCAGTTGTATTTTTCCTAGTTCTCCTTTGAACTGCATTTAGATAACAGCAGTTATCATTCAGGTCCTGTTTTCAGGAAGCCGTGCCATAACCAGCTAATATATATAAATGGGTTGGGATCCTCCCTCTCTTCCCCAAGTTATAAATAGTGGTGGATTAGAAAAGATGTGGTTTGCTCTGTGGGGTTACTCAAGAATGAAAAAAAAAGTGTATGAGTATAATAAGCAGATTAAGCAAATCTTTGGTAATATGTAAATCAATTAACAGTGTATATTGTGACTCTTCTAAACGATGCCTAGTCAAACCCTTCATGAGAGAAAGTAACCACAGGTGCTGATCGTCATGGGCTCTGTAGAGGATGTAGAAAATTTCCCTTCCTTGACGTTGAGCCCATGTCTACCTTCTACTTCCCTTACCATCAATACCCCATGCTCCATGTCTAAGAAAACGCAATTTTTAAAAAAATGCTTCTCTCTCATTCCAGAATAAGGAAGAAGCACAATTTTTTTTTTTAATATAGCCAGAGAAATACTTGATTCCAGGCATTACAAATTTCTTTCTTCTAAATTAAGCTGTATTTCACTTTCACCACGCTCTGTCTCATCTCTACATGACCCTTCTCCTAGACAATGACCCAAGAAGAGGACAAGCCAACAAATAAATACATAAACAGACTCAAACCATGCTTCATGCAAGGAAAGAGAGGGAGTCACCAGGGAAAAGCAGCAGCAAAAGTGAGGGAAGAGGAGAGCAGCGGACTGGGCTCCTGAGACTATGACCTTACAGGGAGATGGAGTGATGCAGAGCGTTAGGCCACTGGACCCGAGGACCAAAGTTGTCGAATCTTCTGTCCCCAGATTGACGAGATACGGTGGAGGGGCATTTTAGGAAAGCACTCGCGTGTTAAAGCCTAAGTGGATTTCCACTTATCCACTTTGGGAATGTATCCTAAATTTCCACATCAGCAGAGGAAAGAACCCTCCAGGCAAAGGGGTAGAAAAGATTCAGAATATTTAATAAACACGTTTATTGACCTTTGCCAGACCTGATTTTCAGTGTCTGCCTTGAGCATACGCCCTACCCGCTTATGTGCTTGGTATGGAGTCCTGTGAACTGTAGACAGGAAGCTGGTGTTAGAGAACTGGATTTGCTGGTATGTTCAGAATACTTACGTTAGTTTAAAGAAAAACAAACATTTTGACATTTTCCACTGAGGCCCAAAGCTATGACTTTTGATCCATTCTGTGGGAGGCAGGAATGGAGGTGCAGGGCTTGGGCAATGTGGTTCAGTTTTATTCCCTGAGGCAGACTTGGGCAGGCTTTGGACCCCTAAAAAGCCAGTGTGTAGACCAGGGTTTTAGGCCAGGGCAGTACTTCCTTTGGTTCTCACACTGTCCCAGCTGCCCCCCTCCCCAGATCTGCTCCTCTGTGGCAATGTGCAGCCCTCCGATCCCAGCCCCAAAGATACGCCTTCTCTACTCTGAGTCACAAGAGGCAGTGGAGGAGAGAGAGATCATACACACAGCTATCCAAAAGCTGCGCTTGAAAGAGGAGAAGACGCCTCCTAATGGAAACTTCCGCAAGGCTATGTTTAGAAGAAGGTCAAACTTTCAGGAAAAAATGTAGCTATTATTAATAAATTAGCCCATGCATCACATATTAATTGAGCTCATTATATATGCCAAGTACTTTCTCCGGCAGTAGAGACACAACAGCAACAAGACAGTCTGGGGATTTCCCCCGAAGGGGCAGACAGACCAGCAGGGCGCAGAGATGGTTCAGACATACACGAAAAGCTCTCAGAGGGGAAGCACGTGCACCTGGGGACCACACAATAGGAGAGCTGGCCTCACCTTAAGCAAGCAACGATGAGCTGTCCAGAAAAATGACATTCACTACAGCATGTGAGGCGGAGCACACAGCCCAATGACAGACACAGGTGTGAAAGTACACCTGGCATGATCCCAAACATGGCTAAGTCCCTCTCCTGCTTTAAGCCACCTGTGTCACTATCACTAATGACAAGGTCCCGTCCACAAATTAACATTCTGGCTCGCACTTGCCCCATGTAAGTGTGATGATAGTATAAACACTGTTCACACACACAGGTACACCCACACATGCAAGCAGCCTTCCGATCAGGATTTGGCAGTTTATAAGATTTAGAAGAGGGGGACAAAGTTGGGAGGGTGACTTATCACTCCTTTCTGGACCCCGTGTTGGAGAGTAACCATGGCTGGGCTGGGGTCAGTTACTACGGTGAGGCAGAGTCAGGAGAAGGGGAAGGAAAGGTAGGACAGAGATTGACTAAACACCGCCAGTGACTTAGAGGACAGTGCTTCCAAGGTCCTCTATACAGCCCCCTGCTGCTCTGTGGGCAGGCGTCCCTGCTTTAAACTTCTACTTATGAGGGAGCTATATTTCTCTCAAAGAAATTGCTACAGTGATTAAAACAGAATGGTACTGGCAAAAAGACAGGCATGCAGGCCAACGGGACAGAACAGACAGCCAAGGAATAAACCCATGCGGATATGGTCAACTGATCTTTGACGGATGTGCCACAAAAACACAATTAGGAATGGCCAGATGTTGGGGAAATAGGATAGCCCCATGCAGAAGAATGAAACTGGCCCTCATCTTACTCCAACGAGGTCAGTGGATTAATGATTTAAACACAAAATTATAAAACTGCTAGAAGAAACAGAATGAGAAAAGCAAAATTAGACAGGTGGGGCTTCCTCTAACTAAAAATCCTCAACACTGCAATGGAAATAGTCAAGAGTAAAAGAAAAAAAAAAAAAGCTTTCAGGATGGGAGAAAACATTTGCAAACTATATATCTGATAAGAGACTGATATATAAAATATGTTGACACTCTCCTTCAACCTACTACCAAAAACAAAATCAATTTTAAAAATGAGCAAAGGACTCTCCATAGAAGACGTACAGGTGCTCCTCAGCCCCATGAAAAAGTGCTCGGCGTCCTTCGTCGTTGGAGAACAGCAAATTGGAACTATAAGGAGACATCCCCTCACACCCATTAGAAGGTTATTTTTAAAAACCAAAGAGAAGTATTGGCAGGAACATGAAGAAATTAGGACCCTGGTGTATTGTGGGTGGGGATGTACAATGCTGTGCTGCTGCTTTGAAAAATCGGCATGCAGATTTCTCAAAAATTAAAAATGAAACTAGTATTTGACTCAGCAATTCCCCTCCTGAGTATCCAACCAAGGGAAACAAAGTCAGATTCTCAAAATGATACCTGCGCTCCCATATTCATTGAAGCATTATTTAGGATAGCCAAGACATGGAAACAGCCTAATTGCCCACTGACATGTGAATGCATAAAGAAAATGGGGCATATGCATACAACCAAATCGTATTCAGCCTTCAAGGAGAGGGAAATCCTGCCATTTATGACATGAATGAACCTGGAGAACATTATACTAAGCAAAATAAGCCGGTTGTAAAAGGGCAGATATTGCATAATTGCACCTCCATGAATTCTCTAAAATTGTTGACCTGACAGAAACAGAAGCATCTGGTTGTGATCACCAGGAGCTAAGAGGAGGTAGAACAAACAGCAGTTGCTCCCCTGAGAAAAAGCTTCAGTTACGTAGAACAAATCAGTTCTAGAGTTTCAGCGTATCTGGAGGATATCTGCATTCCTCAAAAGAATTGTTGGATACATGTTTCTGAACATGTTTCTGAACATTTAGGGTGTGCTCTGACCTTCTGCTTTCTTCCAGTGGGTTTGTATTCCCCTCAGTCAACACACAGGTTCATGAGTCCCTGTCTTCTCGGAATCCCCACTTCCTTCACGCTCTACCCACTTTTCTGTGTCACACCATCATTCACATCTTCTCAAGTCTGTGCCAGGTGGGCTTCCCAGGTGAGCCACATCTTAAAATCCTCTGAGTTTAGGATGGCATCAAACTTTCAGTATGGGTTTGTTGACAACAAAGAACAGATGAATGATTGATTCATGAAGCAGGACTGTGGGTTTCCTTTGGATGAGTTACACAAAAATAAGTGCCTGTGGCATTTCAGACAGCGTATCTAAATTTGAGCTGGATTAACTTGCCTTGCTGTAGAGAGCTAATGAAGACTTGCTGATAGCCCATGATCCTACCAAGCAACATTGGAATCAACTCGATATGTTGTCTAGGTTCCCTTTGGTTATGAAGGCTGCGTCAGCTGAAGAAATAATTCAGCATCAATAGTCTAGGATGTACATGGTCATGGAAGAGCTTTCAAAAGGAAAAAATTGCCTATGATATTATGGGACTTTTATACAAATGTCTGTTATCCCGCAGATGTAAACTGTGTCTGTGATTCCAGAGCCTCTGCATTTCTCTCTGCTACGTAAGAGTGATCACAGTTGGCAATATTGTTACCACTTATTGGTTTAGGTGAAGAACTCAATAGTTGAGAACTTCAAAATGGGTCAATTTTGCCAGAACATGTGCAGAATCTCAATTTTGCCAGAACATGTGCAGAATCTCTTTCTCCTAAAAATACCCTGCTTTATGTGTAATAGAAATCTAGTACTGTCATTTTTAATCCTGGTTGCATTACTTAACGGAGAATTAAATATCCTTAGATTTCAGGGGAGAGATCACATTTCTTATGCAGACATTTCAGGAAGGAACTGTAATTTTAACTGTTTGTTTGGTTTTTGTTTTTTGTTTTTTCCCTTAGGGACACTCCACACTCAATGTGCAGCCCAGTATAGGGCTTGAACTCACAAACCTGAATTCAAGACCTGAACTGAGAGTAAGAGTCGCACATTTAACTTACTGAGCTATGCAGGTGTTCCTTTAATTTATTTTTGAATTAACTTATTTTTTTCATGATGCATAAAGTATGCTTATATGTTTGTCCCTCTTAAATATTTTCTCAATATTGGTTAAATATAAACATGTTAAAGATTATTTTGATAAAGATGACAGTTTTTTTTTTAACTAGCTTAATGATTTTAAAGTTTTGTCATTACAGTCCTCCATTAATGTGGAGAATTAAAGCTTAGGTTTTTGCATCTACCTCTCAATTTCTACTATTATACAAACACCTCAAATGCGCTAATTAAGTCCAATGATGCCTGTGCCCCTGATAAATGGCGCTGCGCTTTCCTTTTATTCAAAGGTCCCTTTTGCTTTGCTTCATTTTGGTTTTGGATGGTTTGTGAGGTTTGGGAATAAAGTGTAAATATGAAACTAGTCTCCTATTTCTGAAGAAATATTTCCTTCAGAATAAGAATAAAGTATTACAATATTACAATAGAAACATCTGTAATTTGGGAGACTATGTCTAATTTGACAGAGTTCTTGATTTATTTGAAAAAGGAATTCTAAAAACAAAAAAACAAAAACAAAAAACAAAACCCTGCCAACTCCTTTCATTAATTACATTTTCCCAAACCAGCGTGCGCGCGCACACACACACACACACACACACATACACACACAGTCTATGAATTCTCTGAGACTTCCAGGTACTCTGTACAATGTTTTTCAAATGACAGCAAACAATTTCTGAGCAAAGCTCAGAGCCATAAATCTTCCAGTAAGGGGGCACCTGGGTGGCTCAGTGGGTGGAGCCTCTGCCTTCAGCTCAGGTCATGATCTCAGGGGCCTGGGATCGAGCCCCGCATCGGGCTCTCTGCTCAGTGGGGAGCCTGCTTCCCCCTCTCTCTCTGCCTGCCTCTCTGCCTACTTGTGATCTTTGTCTGTCAAAAAAGAAAATAAAAAACAAAAACAAAAACAAAACCCTATTATTTAATACTGATGCTATTTTTTTTAATCTTTAATTTTTTATAAACATATATTTTTATCCCCAGGGGTATAGGTCTGTGAATCGCCAGGTCTACACACTTCACAGCACTCACCAAAGCACATACCCTCCCCAATGTCCATAATCCCACCCCCTTCTCCCAAACCCCCTCCCCCCAGCAACCCTCAGTTTGTTTTGTGAGATTAAGAGTCACTTATGGTTTGTCTCCCTCCCAATCCCATCTTGTTTCATTGATTCTTCTTCTACCCACTTAAGCCCCCAGGTTGCATCACCACTTCCTCATATCAGGGAGATCATATGATAGTTGTCTTTCTCTGCTTGACTTATTTCACTAAGCACGATACACTCTAGTTCCATCCATGTTGTTGCAAATGGCAAGATTTCATTTCTTTTGATGGCTGCAGAGTATTCCATTGTGTATATATACCACATCTTCTTGATCCATTCATCTGTTGATGGACATCTAGGTTCTTTCCATAGTTTGGCTATTGTGGACATTGCTGCTATAAACATTCAGGTGCACGTGCCCCTTCGGATCACTACGTTTGTATCTTTAGGGTAAATACCCAGTAGTGCCATTGCTGGGTCATAGGGCAGTTCTATTTTCAACACTTTGAGGAACCTCCATGCTGTTTTCCAGAGTGGCTGCACCAGCTTGCATTCCCACCAACAGTGTAGGAGGGTTCCCCTTTCTCTGCATCCTCACCAGCATCTGTCATTTCCTGACTTGTTGATTTTAGCCATTCTGACTGGTGTGAGGTGATATCGCATTGTGGTTTTGATTTGTATTTCCCTGATGCCGAGTGATATGGAGCACTTTTTCATGTGTCTCTTGGCCATCTGGATGTCTTCTTTGCAGAAATGTCTGTTCATGTCCTCTGCCCACTTCTTGATTGGATTATTTGTTCTTTGGGTGTTGAGTTTGCTAAGACTGATGCTATTTTTTAAGTTTTAAACATTTGAAATGTGCTAAAATACTGGTGTTCTTTTATCTTTTATGAGGCTTCATTATGATTGAGACCCATGGGAGTGGTTTATTCTGCCAGGTATTTCCCAGGAAATTCCTTTAGAAAAGGGAAGCACATAGGAGCATTCTCGTTTTGTTTTTTGCAGCAGCTGAGGGTCTGATTTTAAAGACTGTTCACTGAGGGGGCAGTAAAAGTAAATGAATACAAAGTCACATTGAAAACACTTGAGAAGGACTTTCTTTGGAGGTATCAAGGAAGGCATGTGGTTGTGGGGTGGGAGATGCAGTTTTATTTATTTACTTGGATGAGGGAGGGGAACAGAGAAGCACATATGATTTGTACATGGGATATAAAACACACAATCCTTAAACCTGCTGAGAAACATGTCTGCTCTGCAGAGAAGCAACGGATCTCTCAAAGATGCAGAAGGTAGTTATGAACAATTATCTCTGAAGCACATATGGAGGCTGGAGAAGCCACATGAAGTGTTGAATTAGTCACCATTTTCAGGCTTAGTCCAGATTGTGTAGAATTTAGAGGCTTTAAATACAATTTTGATATAAAATGTACTTCTATAATTATCAACTCATTGTACAGTAGAGCAAGATGGAAATTGAGATGAAGAGACAAAATCAGACACAAAAGTGGAAATTCACTTTGATGAACTCCAAGTAAAATAAAACCCCTTGTTTTAATTAGACTTTCAGCAGGAATATATTCTCTGTCACCTTATCCTTTTTCCATAAAGACCAACATATTGCCTTCCACCTGTAGCCCACAGGGACACGTTTGTAACCCGTCAGCTAGACACGACTTCACTTATGCAGCTGGGGAGCTTGTTCTGAGAAGAAAGACTTTTCTATGTGATGATGCAAGGGCCTCACTGAAAGCCCATTGTAGCGTGTTGGAGCTGGACCTGGTCACTAGAGAGAAGACATTCTGCCTGGGGTTAACCCACGCAAAGCTCGTGCAAAGAAGCCACTACTTCAGGTCACAAAGGAAGTTGAGATTGTCTGAGTCTGGGGCTTGCAGTGAATCACAAGAATTATTTCTATTTAAAATCAGCCTAAGATGCAGATTCTGAAAAAAAATTTCCAGGGGAAATGATTGCTAATTAAAGACTTAAATGCTAAAACAAGTTTTAAGCGAGGATAGTCCTTTCTGATAGGTGGGCTCTTCTTTCCTTCATACTGAAGGCAGTCCTTTTCTATCTTAGAGGTAAGGGAACCATAAAACTACTCCAGATTCAACATTTCAGATATCTTGTCTTCTGATTATCTAACATAAGACCTAAAACACATGCTCTGGGCTGTCTGGAATCTTTCCCAGTGGGTTAAAGTCTGCTTCTGGGTCAATCAAGCTGTTTGCCTCTTTTTCCTTCTCTGGGATCCTGCATCGGAGTCCTGTATCTCTTTGCAGTATATACCTAGGGTTTGATGAGCCATCTATGATTTGGTCCTTAATAATTAATTTAAAAATTAAAGTTTAGTATTAGAACCCAGTTATGAACATATTCTTAAACATTGGTATATTTGAGGTAGAGAAGATAATTATGAAACCCTATATCTGCTAACACAGTTTTGATCTTTAATATAACCATGCTTGTTCCTTCTTGAAACACCACATGTTTTTTCAGAATAAGTACAAACTTGCCTTTCATTCTTGCTATGCCATGTATGTTTGCTCTCCCCTAAATTTCCTAGTTGAGGTTGTGGTGCATAAACAATGAATCTTGGAACACTGAAAAAAATAAAATAAAGATGTTAAAAAAAATAAAATATATGTCCTACTTGAAAATCCTAACACTTAAAGTGATAGTAGCAGAAAGTGGGGCCATGGGGCACCTGGGTGGCTCAGTGGGTTAAAGCCTCTGCCTTCAGCTCAGGTCATGATCCCAGGGTTCTGGGATTGAGCCCCGCATCGGGCTCTCTGCTCGGCAGGGAGTCTGCTTCCCTTCCTTTCTCTCTCTGTGTGCCTCTCTGCCTACTTGTCTATCAAATAAATTAAAAAAAAAAAAAAATAGAAAGTGGAGCCATTGGGAGGTTATGAGGGCCGGAGGGGAGATCTTAGGAATGGGATTAGTGCCCTCATAGAAGAATCTCCAAAGAGTAGCCTCGCCCCTTCACATAGGGAGAAGTCAACCGTCTATGACCAGAAAGGTGTTCCCAGCTAGAATGCAGCCGTATTAGCTCCCCAGTCTTGGACTTCAGCCTCTGGAATTGTGAGAACTAAATTTCTATGGTTCGTAAGCCACCCAGTTGATGGTTCTTTGTTATAGCAGCTCAGACAGAATAAGTCCGGAATTGTCTGCCAATACTAAAATGAACTGCATGTACCCTTGCTAGTTATATTTAAACCACAGGTGATTGGAATCAAAGGTTCTATATAAATAGAAATAATTAATCATGAATAATTAAAGACCTTAAAAGACAGCCTGTTTTAGTAGCACCTGTATTTAGAGATCATCTGTATCTGGTTGAAAAAGAAAAAAACAAACACATTTTATTAAAGTATTATTTTAGTGGCTCAAAACATGTCTAGTCATTTATGATGAGATTTTTAACTTGTTATTCCTCTGTGACATCTAGATTTCCCCAAGGTACTGTCATATTCCTGAAATGTTTTCCTGCTAGATCAAAGCCCAAGATAAAATTTCAATTACATCAATGAAATGAACTATTCATATGGAACTAATCTTTCTATAAAAACCTCTTCAAATAAAAAACATCGTTTTTGAAAGGCAGATAAACCTGATTTATTGACTCAGTGGTGAATTTTATCAGGATATATGTTGTCAACATCCTTGTATTTCTCCAATGCACAATAATGGATAACTGACTACAAGAAGACTGCCCTACGAAGTGTTGCCGGTTATGCAGATTTTGGAGCTGGGGAAATTGGCCCACTAATCCCAGGCATGCGTGTTACAGGATGGTAGCTCTCACGGAGTTCCATCCCCAAGAGCTCATTCAAGGTAAATGATACAGTAAGCACAATTTGAAATCAGAAAATAAAGTATCTTGATATTGTTACACAAATAGGAATTCTCATGCTTGGCAGACCTGCCATCTATATGAATTTGTGGGTGATGTACTCCACATCGATGAGCAAAAAGTTACGCCACAAAGAACTTAATTACATTCTATACTGGATGCGAACAGCCCATATGGCGGTACCTAGGAACGTCCTAATTGAAAGTCACTTAACATTTACAAAGACAACCGAAGCTTAACCACAATACAATTCTTCACATCCCTGGTCAGAAAAGACACCTTTGCTCTCATGGAAAATAAATGATAATGCTCTGTAAGTTCTCATGATTCTTCTCAACGTGCTTATTTTCAGTTTGGAACACCTGTCACAACGTTCACTTAATTATAATGCATCTATAATTAAGAATCTGTTAGATTTTCATAGAATATTCAGTTTTGAGAAAATTGCATTAACATACTGTCAGATTCCAACAGCCTCTGTCTTGGAATACAAAAAAAAATATAGAAATATAAAACAAAACAGAAAGACTCATACATAGAGAACGATCTGGTGTTTGCCAAAGGGGGTGGGAGATGGGCAAAATGGGGTAAAGGGATTAAAAGGCATGAACTTCCGGTTATGAAAGGAAACAGGAGGATACAATGTATAGCAGAGGGATACAATGTCTAGCAGAGGGAATAGAGTTAATATGTAGTAACTTTGTATGGAGATGGTTGGAGCTAGGTTTAGAGTGGGGATCCCTGGGTAACGTATAGAACTGCTGAATTGCTAGGTTGTACGCCTGGAACTAATCTTGTATGCAAGCTGTAATGAAAGCGATCTATACATGTCACATGAACAAAGAACTTGATCTTTGTCCGTGTTTCCCAAACCCTAGTTTTCACCAATTTCTCGCCTTATCTCACTTCTCACATCTTCTGTGACAAGCCTCACCGACTCTCCACAGAACATCTACCCATTTCTCCTGCATCTCTTCCATCACGGTTATGTCTTCTTTCTCAACCCTAGTCCAAGCCGTCATCATCTTTCTGTGGACCTCTTTTCAGGTATTTCTTATGGTGTTTCACGTTTGTTTTTGGCCTCCTGCCCCCCTTTCTCCACGTTAGCCACAAATACTGTATTAAATCGAAATGGGACCGAGTATTTTCCCTCTGGAGTATGTCCTATTGCATCTCAAGTTAAAACCAAATTCCTTGCTCTTGGCTACAAAATCCAATGAGACTGTGTCTTGTCTCCAATTCTATTTCACATCACGGACCCTCTGGCCCACAACAATAGCCCCCAGCTTGCCTGTGACTTCAATTTATTGGTCTCTCTTTCTCAAGTGTGATAAGCCCAATTCCTTAGAGTTTGTACTATAGAAATGTCCTCTGTCTGCAATGATCTTTGCATTGCCTGGCCATTCTTGTTACTCAGAACTTAGTCTAAATGTCACCCTTCAGAGAGGCCTTCCGTGGCCATCGATCTGGCAGCCAGACTGAGACAGGTCAGTCCCTAACTCAGCTATGAGTTCAGATGCTCTGCCAAACCCTGGCCACCATCCTGCCCTTCTTGTTTGTTTGTTCCGTCTGTCCCCAGCCTATTTAGAATATGCATGAGCTTAGGGAATTGCCATGATTTCCCTTGCTGTGACCTCAAGTATTCAGAATAGTGACTGACACATAATAGCTACTGAATAAACATGTAAGGAATGAAGAACTGAAGGTGTCCTATGCAATACATATAATGGAATCAAATGGGCTCAAGAAATATTGGGCTAAAAATTCAGTTTTCTGTAGCATTTTTTCCAGAATTTTTAATAGAATGTGATCATGCAGTAGCTTCTTAAATGAATGATTTCCAAAAATTCATTTGACCCCTGGATACTTTTTTTCAAGGAGCAGCTCTGCCTAGTCTATGAAGATTAATTTACAAGTCACCCACATGAACACATCTATCTAAACAGACCTATTGAACACTTTAAGGTTTTGTTTTTTTTTTTTTTTTTAAGAAAATGATCTATGCAAAAAAGGTTTAACTCATTATTTGGTTTGTTTTCCTTTTTTCCATTTTATTTTATTTCTTTTCAGTGTTCCAAAATTCTGTGTTTATATACCACACCCAGTGCTCCGTGCAATCCGTGCCCTCCATAATACCCACCACCAGGCTCCCCCAATCCCTCATCCCCCTCCCCTCCAAAACCCTCAGTTTGTTTCTCAGAGTCCACAGTTTCTCATGGTTTGTCTCCCCCTAAGATTTCCCCCAACTCACTTCTCCTTTTTACCAAGATAATTAGATTCCAAGTCTAACTCTGCTAACAACTACTTGTGTTGACTTTCAACAAATCACTTTAATTTTTGTGCCCATTTTATCAATTGTAAAATGAGGGAGAACAATTTCTGTAGTTTCACCTGAATCTGTATTTTAGAACTTCACTTCCATCAAGACTGATAATAAAGAGGAACAAGCAGGGCTTGAGGTGAAATAATGAAAAACACTGTTATAAAAGTGACGACGCATGGTTGAAGCACAGAGGAGCTCAGTGATCACTTAGGAGAGCACCTGTCTTTTTGGCAAGCTGAACCGTCGTCACCTCTGCAGACCCTTTGGCTAACCACTGGCCTTTCAAACCTCAGCTCAGATGCTGCTCCCCCCAAGAATCATTTGCTGCATCCTAGAGCCCAGATCAGACCTTCTTACAAGTCTCTGCTTCTTCTGCTCAGTGTGATTCTACATGGATTCCCATGAATTCTTTCACAGGAGGATCCTGCTCTAAGTTTTGAGCTCTATGCAAGGGAGCATCATGGTGTTTTGAAGACTATTACCTCCTTAATACTTCAAAGACGTCTTGGCAAGTAGAAGGCACTTAATAAGTATGTGTTGAAGAATGGGAGTTAAAAAAAGCTCTGATATAAAATAATTTAATTCGCTACCATGGTCAATATCAAAGTGCATAGCCATTCATATTCAGATCAGAGTGAGATAATGAGTCTGAAAATTCCTCCCAATTCTGCTCAATTTTGGGTTTATTCAAATGTGATAACTGTTTCAGAGCACATAGTCTCAAGATGAATAGACAGACGTACCAGTACAAATGCTAGTTGAAATAAAATGATTAGGGGCTAGTAAGCTCTCCTTCTGTGAATGCCTAATGACAATTTTAGGAGTTTCTTCATTGAAGTTGGCTATGCTATTAAATCTATATCCTGCTTCTCCCTGAAATTCTTTGTTCCTAAAACTCTTTCCAGGGCGAGTTTATATCAGGACAGTCAACAAATGGGAAGCGATACCACACAAAGAACTTCTCTGCCTGTTGGCTCTGAAGGGAGCCTGGTATGAGATCGAGACGTGGGTCATGGAACTGACCAGAAGGAAGTCATTGGATATTGACTATCTCATACCATTGAGAATTAGAAGTTAAATATTATTTCACAAATGTTTTCACACTTGAGAAGAAAACCAATCTCTCTGGAGAGCGCAGATGGATGAGTGATCATTTTTTCATAAAAGCATGTGAAAAGTTAAAAGAAACATTTTGAGAGAATGCTGTTATTAGCTATTTCTGCTCCTCAGGGGGGCTGACCCTGGAGGGATGCAGCATGTTGCATTCATTTGGCCCCATCTGTCTCCTTCTGGAATTATTAACAGCACTTGCAAGCTTGTCTTTGTGATGCAGACAAGGATTCTTGGACTTGCCCTAACAATGACCAAAAGCACACTAGAATTCCATAAGAAAATATCCAGGGGATTCCTTATAAATATGTCAGTACGCTATTAAAACATACAGGTTAGAGAGTTAAAAGCTAATTTTAAAGAACGGGCTGGAGGAAAATGATATTTTAACCCTCCTCTGTGCTCACTGCAATAGCAGAACATCCCAAATGTTCTCTTTATTATCAAGCCATTTTCATTACATTGCACAATTTATGGATTTCCTTCAAAATGGGTGTATGATGAGTGCGATCTCTACTGATAAAAATGTTTAGAAAGCTAACGCATTTGTGATTGAGAAAGAGAAATTCAGTTTCAGAATACTGTTATCAGATGGAGAGTGCCCTTGTGACAGTTCTGTCCACTCATCGGGGTGCTGTGGGATACGAGATATGAGGTTTCGGATGGCTCTCTCATGAAGATAGCATCTTTTCAATTAAAGTTGTACAGTTTAGTAATCAAGAAATATTGGAACATGAAAATACTCTATATTTTGGCTGTGATGAATTGGCAGAGTTTATTAGGTTTCTTTAATTCGTGTTGCCATGTCCCACATTAACAGATGATTTTAACTCTGTGGCTCTCTGTACGGTCATGCACTGTGGCATCTCGACATCAACAGGCTTGTGTAGAAACTGTATTATGTAAAGGTAGGGAAGTGGTAACTTTGGGGTCACTTGAGGAAATGGAAATGCAGTTACACCAGCCAAGTCAAATGGGACAAAGGTGCTGTCCTCATCTGAATCCACGCTCTGCGTTCCGACCTTGCCTGAGGTCCTTACTCTGAGCACACGGAATTAGCTTCCTCTTAATTTAAAATCAAAATGATGTTGCTTGTTAAAAATATTTTTTTCCAACTCCTCTTTAAAAATAGTTATTTTCCCTCTTTTATTTATATTTTCACGATTAAGTCAGTTTGTAGTAGTCCTTAACTGAAATTCATTATTTGTAAATTATTGTTATATAAGGATTTTTTTTTCTTATTCTAAATCCCTAGTCATATTTTTCTCCTGCACAGTATTACTTTTTTTTTCTTAACTTTTTCTTATTTATATTTCTGAAGTAAAAGTATGCTAAGATGAAAAAAAAAATTTAAAAAGCCCAGCCACAACAATATGGGTATTTGAAAGAGTCAAAGATTTCAAGTACTTGAAAGGAAATTGAGACTGAAGGACCTTGGAACACCACAGATTTGTGACTGTGTCTGAAGAGGAAACAAAAATGGGGCTGAAGCATTGATGGGCTTCTACTCTCTAGAATAGAATCCTGATTTTAATTTTTCACCTGACTCAGGTTTGAAATACCCTTTCATTAAAGATAACATGACAACCTTTCTCTAGTGGTAGAGAGGAAAGCAGAAACCAATATTTAGAGAAGAAAAACCATTTGCAGAAGTAACAGAAATAAGAATTGAGCATTCCTTCAATGAATTAGACATTTAAGTTGTTATCGATCATTGGGAAGCTCATATAATGTTTTATATTCAAATGAAAGTATCAGTTATTAAATCAATATCATAACTACTGAGGAGAGGACTGTCAGTTTGATGATATCTGAACCTTTCTGATGGCTTCAAAAGCAGTTTCCCTGGGGGAGGGGTGGGTAGCTAATGGTAAATTTCATTAAGTTTCTTAGGAAAGTAAATAATCACAGTAATTTATCAGAAAATATTAATCACAATATTCTTGTGTTTTCCCTATTTCCATTGTGCCGTTACAGCACTGATTTTTATTTGGTTCTGATCTCTCTATAAGAGTACTCTTCTCAGCATCTGGGCAATTTTATATAGAAGAACATTTCATTGGCATTGAAAATAACTTTTGTTCAACTCTTTGTTATAATTATTTTATATTTTTATATCATAGCTATAACATAATATTTTTCTAAATGGTATTATCTTATGTTTCTACTTTAACAAAAACTTTCGTATCTTCATATCTAGAATGACTTTCAATGGATAAACATTTTTATGTTCTGCAAGGGGTGACAAATGTTTCTCATCAAGTTGATTGAGCTTTGGACAATGATTTCTTTAAAATACATTGGAAAGATTTCCTTTACCATATGGTGTAGTTAGACAACTTTGAACAGGAACTAGCCGTGTTGCAGTTGGCTCTTGTCCAGTCTTGTGGCGCTGGCACTGAGTGGATAGCTAAAATAATGTGGCCGTGTTTGTATCCCCTTGATAGACAGGGAAAGAAAGCTTCCTCAAAAGGGAGGACAAAATGGTTCAGAAGCCATAGGTTTCTTCTTTGACCACCAAATATGAAGAGTTTAGTTGGAAATGTTATGCTTACACCATCTTTGTGCTATATCAAGTTTAGATACTGTTATCCATTGATCTGTATTCTTTCCAATCATCCTCCCCATGTAGTTACAAAACCTGCTTACCCGTTTGGGGGTCTGCCCTTAGGAAGATATGTGGGAGTGCATCCAGATCCTTGTGGGAATTCCCAACACCTGAATGCAAAGATATCTTCCCAAGGGACATACAGTTTCTCCAAAGCAGCAACCTCCAATCTCCAAATTAGATGACCGAGGCATTATTCAGTACATTGCTGATTTGTATATGGTTTCAACCCCATCCCCTCCTTGGGGAAAGAACTTGTCTGGAGTGATTAAGAAAGACTAGAGCTAGGTCTGAGAACAGTGAAGTAATTCCTATGTACTGAACTAAGTGATATTTAACTTAACCCCAATTACACACTCACCACATGCAACAAGTGATATCCTACAAAAACCTTGGTTCAGTTATGATTACAAATTAGAAATAAGCAGATTAAAAGCCTGTGAGGAGGGAGGAAATTTGTGCAGAACAAAACAAAACAAAAGGTAAAATGTATTTTCTTAACTCTGCAATCTGGGAATTTTGATTCTTATCACCTTTTAAATGGTGATAAAAACAGAAGGTTCTAATATTAACATATTGGCCATTTTATATAATTTGGTCAAAATGATGCTTTGAGGTTCTTATTCATTAGATACTTAAAGGTCAGTACACTGGTGTTGTCATGAATAAAAAGTCCTGTAAGAGAAAACAAAACTGATACCGGTCCTTCATCAGTTACTTTAAGTGAAGTTACACCTTTCCTGGGGTGAGGTTGGGTGAAATTAGGTCCTTGAGGGTTTAACATGGACGGATAGGAAGAGAGCTATCACTTAGCAGATTCTCATTCTTATTAAGTATACATTAAGTATACTTAAGTACTTAATGTGTACTTAATGTATACTTAATGTATACTTAATCTTATTAAGTATACATATTAAAGGTATGCCCACGAAGGATACAGTTCCCTTCCAACAGTTCCATGGTCTGTGGTCAAAAAAAACATTGGCCAGTTATTCCAGTATGGATGTGCATAGAGAAAGCTCACTTAACCCTTAGAGATATCCTTTTGACATAGAGATGAATCTTTGTACTAGAAGAAAATGAGATTGCAGCCAGCACTCATTTCTACATCGGAGCCCGAGGCTAGAGCTATATTCAGCCACTGCAGGGTCGGAGACATATGGAAGTAGCGTGAACTTTGATCTCAAATGACTATCTCAGTCCCAACCGGCATGTGTTTCTAAGAGCAGAGATGCACCCCTGGGATATAGTGCCAAACGGCAGAAGCAAGATTTGAGGTCCTGAGGACATTGAAAAAATTTAAAAACAACATAGTGGACCTCCCCAAGATACCATTACAAATCATGTTGTTTGAAATGATTTTCAAAGTAGTTTAAAAGTCTTAACAGAAAGTCTAGGATATGTGGAATTTTCTATGGACTGTGAGAAAATACTTTCATATGTAGGCATGGGAGTGCCTTTTCTTGGGCGAAAAGCGTAATGTGTGCTGAAAGCACCTGCCCCTCTTCTTAAAATCCTAGATGGACATCTCCCACTCGTCAGCTCTGTCTTTGGTCTCTGACTGCATCCTTTGCAGGCAAAACCAAAACAAAACAAAACAGAGCAGTGCTCCCTTCGCCATTGGTTTAGGGCATTACAGTCCCACAAGCCTTGTTGTAACCTCAGGAGCTAGCTGTTCGTCTGCCCCTTAGAAAATGCACACATGGGTATACAATGTTGCAGATTTATATATCGTGCCTGCGCCTGCCATGCTCAGGTGTTTATTATTAGTATGGTCCTTGCCTGTCTCCCACCCCAGTGTGTATTTGTTCTCTGTGTGTCCAGCCAGCTGGCCTCCTCTGCTAGACTAATTCTTTAAAATTAGTCGTTTTCGACATACATACACATCCCGTTGACGGCTTCTCCAGAGAATCCTAACACAACACACTACAGGCTTATGTCACCCCTGCTTCGAACAGACCAGCTTAGCTTTGATTTTTTTCTTCTAAATATTTGAACTTCCAGATGTAATTTCATTCAGAAACAAGTCTCTACTGATTATGAAAGAAAAACGTTTGTAAGTCAATATTCTACAGTGTTCTGGGGCAGGAGTCAGATACTGGGAGTGAAAAAAATATGTGCATAATACAATCACGCACTTGAAGAGCAAAAAAAAATAAACGACTACCTCACCAAGGAAAGGTGTTGTGCATTCCAAGCGCATCGCAGGCCACGGGTTCCTGGAATCGAGCGGGGTAGTGCTTGATGCCGCGCACAGTCATCATAGCAGAGGTCTTACCAATAGGCATTATTAGCGCATTACAGATGCCTCCGCAAATAACGGTGGGGCTTAAATAACAGAAATGTATTTTCTAGTAGAAAATACGTATTATCTTAATATATTAAGATAATTATCTTGATAAACAGAAATTATCTTCCCTTCTGGAAGACAGGGATTGAGGAATCCGCAAAGCTGGAATCTCATGGGTCCTCTCTCTGGGATTCCTCTTCCCCTTATGTCTTCCTGGAGTCCTACTTTTAGTTTCTTATAAGGACACTAGTTAAATTGGATAGGGCCTACCCCCCAAAAAACCCTCATTTTAACTTAATTATCTTTTTTCAAAACTATCTCCAAATCTGGTCACATTTGAAAGTCTTGAGGGTGAGGACATTACCATGTGGATTATTGAGGAGGCACAATTCAGCCCATAACAAGCTGCATCCTGCCGCTCGAATAACCGCGGTTAGCTTTCGAGCAGGGAGCGTGGCCTCTGCAGTCATCATCTTGGCATTCTTTTTTTTTTTTAAATTTTTTAAAAGATTTTATTTATTTACTTGAGAGAGAGACAGTGAGAGAGAGCATGAACGAGGAGAAGGTCAGAGAGAGAAGCAGACTCCCCATGCAGCTGGGAGTCCAATGCGGGACTCGATCCCGGGACTCCAGGATCATGACCTGAGCCGAAGGCAGTCGTCCAACCAACTGAGCCACCCAGGCGTCCCTCATCTTGGCATTCTTGATGCCACACCTTTCCTAGAGGTTTGGGGCATCTCTCACACTTGGGTGATGGTCACCTATCCTGGGTAGCAGCAGTATTTTAACATTTACACAAAACCGTGCTTGTTTATTCTTTGAAAAACAGCATTTTCATGCATGTTACAAGACCATGAGGGATACAACGTGAAGTCTAAACCCAGGGCCATGGCTGTCCATCCTACAGTGCGCAAACAGGCACGTGAGTTGGAAGAGAGTTCATGATGCAGAACTGACCACGTTTATGAAGAATCAACCCATACAAGTCAGCTCGAATTATCTTAAACATATGAAATCATCTGAATTATTTGCCATTTATATTAATTAATATGATTTTGTGAGAGATTTTGTGGAGCACTCAAATACTTTCCCCCAGTTTTACTGAGATATAATCAGCATATGATGTATTCGTTTAAGGTGCACAATGTAGTGATTTGATGGTATTTGCATAAATTGCAAAATGATTACCAGAATAAGTCAATATCTGTCACCTCACATGGATATAACTTTGTTTTTCTTGTGATGAGAGATTTCAAGGTCTCTCTTCACAAATTTCAGGTATACCATACAGTATGGCTAACTATAGTCACCGGGCTATACACTACATGCCCAGAACTTCATTATCTTATAATTGGATGGCTTTTCAGAAAAAACTATCAACCACCTTTACCTCATACCATCACCCCCAACCCACTGCCTCTGCCAACAACCAATCTAGCTTCAGCCATACGAAAGGAGGAAAGCGTGACATCTCCAACAGCAGGGGTGGATCCTGAAGGCGTTACACTAAGTGAAATTACGTCAGAGACAAACATGGTAGCTGTCACATATATGTGGATCGAAAACTGTAAAACCCAGAGAAACAGAACAGACAAGGGGTTGTCAAATGCCTCTAAAGCTAAAATCTTAAATATGCGTTATTTATTCATTCACTTATTAAAAATAATAGGGCCTGAAAAAAAAAAAAGGGGCACCTGGGTGGCTCAGTGGGTTAAAGCCGCTGCCTTCGGCTCAGGTCATGATCTCAGGGTCCTGGGATCGAGTCCCGCATCGGGCTCTCTGCTCAGCAGGGAGTCTGCTTCCTCCTCTCTCTCTCTGCCTGCCTCTCCGTCTACTTGTGATCTCTCTCTATCAAATAAAAAAATATAATCTTTAAAAAAAATAATAGGGCCTGGAGTATATTATGCTCAGTGAAATAAGTCAGAGAAAGATAAATTTCATAGGATTTCACTCATATGTGGAATCTAAAAAACAAAACAAATGAACAAACGAACAAATGAACCAGACAGACTCTTAAGTACAGAAGACAAAGTAGCATTTGCCAGATGGGAGGTGGGTGGAGGGATTGGGTAAAAGAAAGAGGATTATGAGGTACAAACTTCCAGTTATAAAATGAGTCATGGAGATGAAAACTACAGCGTACGGAATATAACCAGTAACACGGCGATAACGTTATCTGGCGACAGATGGTGACTACCGTTATCACGGTGATCACGGAGTAACGTACAGAACTGTCCAATCACTATGTCGTACACCTGCAACTAATAACACATTATATGTTGTTGTACTCCACCAACAACAAAACCCTATGGAATCTCTGTACTAAATATGTCCCTGGGCTAATATCAGATGATATATAGTAAAGCCAAAACCAGACCTGGCTTCTCTCCCTTTGCTACTCACAATCTTATGATAAAAAAGAGTATTCATGAAATAGCTTTGTAAAATGTAAATACATGACAACCGCACTGGTGAAGAATGCTCTAAAGGGGAGGTAACGAGGCTGTAGGATTGACCTGCGGTTAGACGGAGACGCGAGAGATGACAGGCGTGCACCGGGATGAGGAGGACAGACGTATTCCAGGTAGAGGAAGACGCACGCTGAGCTGACCCACTGTGGGAGACGACAGGTAACGCCAAGAAATGGCAGGGTGGTTGGAACCCCCAAACTGAAGACATCTTGGTGGACAGTGTAGCTGGTAGGTCATGCTCGTGATTGTTGCCTTCATGTTAGCCACAGTGGAAAGCAGTTTCACACAGGCAGGAAGGGAACAAGGTGCAGTTGTGTTTGGAAGGATCCATTTAGTGGCAAAAATGAGGGATTGATTTGGAGGTGGGAGATAGAGACCTGGTGTGTAGAATGTTTCAGACGGCTATTGTAATAAACCAACAACCTGATGGTTTAGACTAGAAGATATATAAAGAAGTAGACCTACAGGAGATATGTTAACATAAAATGGTAATGGGGAGGTGAGGGATCTTTCCACTGGGAGAGAGAGCTGGCAACGCCGTTCTCTAAGCTGGAGAAGTCCTGCAGAGGAAGAGCGCACAGACAACAGCCAGAGACTTAATGTTTCTGGGTGTGTACATAAACATTTCATGTGCACTCACATATATGTACATGCATTAATACACGTCTAATATGTGTCTAATATGTATATGTTGTTATTATATATGCATATTATATAATACATGTATACATATCAGGAAGTATGGTGTCTCCAGCCTTGTATATGTGCGTGTGTGTATATGCTATATGCATATGTGTATATTATATGCATAAAATATGTATATATGTACATAAATCATATGTATACACGTATGGTTAAAGGTGCTTTTGAAAGCTGGACTGGATATTTCAAACATGCAGATCCTAGGAGAGATGTGAGCTAGGTTTATTACTTTATAAGAATTTGTAGCTGATCATTAAACATACGAATGTATCTGTGACTTCATAGAGGAAGACAATGAGAGGATCTGAAGTCAGTGTTGAGGAACACCCACATTTAAAGTAATTGTTTAAAAGAACCATACACTCTGAGCAAGTGGGATTTATTGCAGGTATGCAGCAAGTTCAAAATCCACAAAATCAATGTGATGCACCACATTAAAACAAGGAAGGATGAAAATCATAGAATCATCTTAGTAGGTGTAGAAAAAGCATTTGACAAAAGTCAACAACCGTTTATGAAAAAAATTCTCAATAAAATGGAACCGTACTTCAACATAATAAAGGACACATGTGACAAGTCCGTAGCTAACATCATACATGACAGTTTAAAGCTTAGTATTTTTCCTAAGATCAGGAACATGACAAGGATGCCAACTGGTGTCGCTTTTATCCAACACAGTATTAGGAGTTCTAGCTAGAGCAAATAGCGAGCAAAAGATAAAGGTCATCCAAACTGGAAAGGAAGGAGTAAAAATGTCCCAGTTGTAGGTTACATATTATATAAATATCTGTTTGTCCTTAGGGCACTTGGGTTGCTCAGTCAGTCAAGCATCTGCCTTTGACTCAGGTTATAGGCAGATAGATGATTAGATAGAGAGAGAGATAGAAATAATGGGACCATAAGCAATATCCAGATCCTATATCCAGTGATTAAGCCCATTTCGATAGGTGCTGGTTTTCTGTTTTGTTGTGTTTTTTTTTTATATAATTTTTTATTTTTTATAAACATATATCCAATGAAAAACCATATATCCAGGCCCACTACTTATGGACCCAAAGATCAGAGTAATATGAAAAACTAGTTTGTTGTACTGAATGACTGGCTCCCTAAAACTGTGAGCTTACATAATTCACTCACCCTTTCTGAAGTATCCTCCCTGTATCAGAGGCGAGGTCTAGCAGAAGCTTCTAGAAATAATATGTGCTCTGGTCTTTACATATATTGCCACCTTCTTTTTCCTACCAGACACATCAAAATAGTGTGAATGTGACTGTACGTGTGTGTTTGCTGTGAGTCCCTGGAATCCGCCCAGCTCGATTCCCCAGGGGCTGCTTCAATACTGGCTCCCACTTATTATAGTGCTCCTCCCTCACATTATTTTTGGGTGGCTTCTGGGCAATTAGGCTACACCTCAAACATCACCACAGGGACCTTTCCTAATTACAGTGGTTGCCCACAGCTCCAACACCCATACCCCAATCTATTACCATATTTGTTTTCTTCATTTTTCTTATCATCCTTTCTTACAATGTAACTTCCTCAAAGATTAGGACTTCACCTTTTTATCCCCAAAGTTTAAGAATGGCATAGAGAAATTATGGAATTTAAAAAAAAATAACTATATCCATTTTATTATTATTATTTCTTAATTACTATTATTCTTTTTCCTTCTTTAAGATATAGAGTAAAAGGGGCACCTGGGTGGCTCAGATGGTTAACCCTCTGCCTTCAGCTAAAGTTACGATCTTCAGGTCCTGGGAGACCCATATCGGCTCTCTGCTCAGCAGGGAGTCTGCGTCTCCCTCTCCCTCTGCTTGTGCTCTCTCTCGGTCCCAAATGAATTTAAAAAAAAAAAAAAACAAAAAACTAAAAAAATTTTTAGAAAAGATATACAGTAAAATATAATAAAATTCCCCCTTGATTAATAAATAGTCCTACATGTTTTGATAAATGCAGGTTGAGTTATCACCACCACCAAGACGAAATGTCCCTTCAGAGCAGACTCCTCCCCACACCATCAGATCACTGGTTATCAGGGTGTCTGTTTTATTTTTTAAATTCAGTAACATCCGAAGGAGATGCCAATGTCATTATTAAACCACATGACTTAGTATTGTATCCTGTCTCACACCATAAGATCCCAGACTATTCGATCAACCTCTGGACCTATTATATGGTTTCGCTTCTCAATCTCGTAATTTGGGAAGGGCTATGTAGAGCGAAGCAGAAGGGAGTATAGCAGTGCGCTTGCTTTTAAACACATGAGAGCTGGCATTTGTAGGAAAGCTTCAATTGTTCAAGAGAATCTGGTGACAAAATGGGAGTCCAACAAATGAGAGTAAAAGGAAGGAACATTTCTGACTCATCTCCAGGAAGGAATTTCTAAGGGTCAGAAGAGGCTTTTGAAGCAATAAGTGCCTTAGTAGAGTCTCTAAGTGTAAATGCGGTGCTCATTGTCTGTCCCGGGCATTAGGAGACTGAATCATTGGGGGAAACATTGAAAAAAATGCATTTAAGGTTCATTCCAAAGCTAAGCTCCCAGGAATCCTACGTTTCTTTGATATTAAAGCTCTACATACATTTTTACGATCATTTTCTTCACTGTTAAAAAAAAAAAAAACTATTATGAACAGCTTGCTTCCCTTTTACTTAATGTTTTCTCAACATGCCTAAGCCATCAAAAAGGTTTCATGAAGTAGCTAAATGCTTCTGTAACTTTGAATCTTTAAAGGAAAAAAAAAAGAGAGAGAGAGAGAGAGAGCATATATTCACCAAATGGCAGGACAGATGTTCAAGACTGGGAATGCTCAAGGAGAGGATTAAAAAGGGAAATAGGATCCTAACTGTCCCTTTAAAAGAAACATCCTTGAGAACTGTAGGGTGTGCATACTCTGAGGGAGAAGAGTTTGTAAATAGGCAAAGTAGATAAAACGGTCTTTGTCTTAGCAGCAAGAATGTCTATTTCCTTGACCATAGAGGCATTCAACAGATGGTTGATTGAGAGAAAAGAATTACACACATGAAGAACAAAATGGCGCAGGAGCTCTATTCCTATAACAATCAAAGCGCACATATGCCTCATTGGTTCAGGATGAAGTGTGTGCGTTTCCTGAACAGGGACATCAGGTCTTCAGTTCATGAGATACAGGGTGAACTCCCGGGGCAAATTCAAATTTTTCCTGGTTGATTTGTATCCAGGTCTTTATACAAGGGATTGTGCTGGGCAATTCATTACTGTTGGTTACCCTAATGGGGGAACCCATCAACTGAGTGGTTGAAATTGGGTTTTTAATCTATGTGATGCAAACAAATGCAATAGAATTTTAATGAGCTTTTCGTTTGGAAAAGTTTTAATTACACAGTTTTAAATACTTCATGAGCTTAATTTTGAACTATCCTCAAAATTAAACTAAAAAAGATTAATTGGTAAAATAAACTGTTGTCAAATATATATTCTCACTGATTTAACCATACTTTGACTTTGTGGCTCCCACCTAAAGCTCGTTTTTCTTCTCATCAGTGGCAATGAGAGGAGGGACCCTTGACAGCCTTTCGCAGTAAAGACCAAATGCCGTATTACCTGTTACTCTCTCCTTATTTTCTATGTCTTGTGCTTTTAAATTTCCACATAGTACATTAGCCAATTAAATTTGGTGTTCATTGACTAAAATACACAATACCAAACTACACAAATTCACTAGTAACTTAAAGCAAGTTATATTAAAAACATACAACATACACACAACACTGCCTGTTGGTGTACCATCTCTGTCCAAAGTCCCAAGTGTGCGTAGGTCTTGTACCTCCTCATAGGGGCACAGCCCTTGGGTTGACAAGCACGTGCCATGGCTAAGCCTTTCCCAAAAGGCATCTTTGTCCCAACTCAGATTGTACTCACCCCCAAAGTGAGGGGAAAGCCAATATTTTCCAAAAAGCATTTATGTCCGTACTTTTTACAGCACTAATTTTTATGTTAACTTATACTGGTTCTTAGATCTCGCATTGATGAAGCATGAAATGACTATCACTAGATGATACACCCACTGTTTTTCCCCCGTTGTTTCACTTAGCACGGCCAGTTCAACCCACATCTTCTACTCCTTAAATGAATTCTAGTTTCTTTAAAATTTTCTTGGTGACATGAGTCTAAGTCGTACACTTATTCAAGGTCTGTGGTAGAAGTGTGCCCACCTGAAATCCAAAATGAATTCCAAGTCTTCCCATGAGACTAGGACTTCTCATTCTAGAAAATTCTATGTATCAGTGCATCCCGAGTAAGTCAAATTTGGCTGAAACACATCAGCGCTGCTACTAACCTATAACCTAGGGTCCCAGTGATTAGTTGGTGTGTTCTTATGCTCATTCCCCCGTTTTGAGCAGATGTTAAAGTATCTCACCCCCTGTGCATCACTGCCTCATCTCTGGGTTCTGGTGTTGGATCTCCGTCAGAGACCCTTGAAGATCCACGTGCCCCAGTAGTCCACATGACACACACGTCTCCTGCCTGCGTGGAGCTTACAGAAAGAGGATGCTGACGGCGACAGCTTCTACTACTTGGAACACTGATATGTTACTTTGGGTTTCAAAGAGAATTTGAAACTAAAACCAAACTAATAAGAAACTGACAAAAAGTGTCAATATTCAAAGCGGCAAAGAAGCAGTTGATGTTTGGTTTCAAAATGGTCTTTCAGAAAGTGATAAAAGGAGTAATTTTTCAAAAATCCCATGACAGATGGCCACTGTCATGGATGGGAATGTAACAGCATTTGTCTCACAGAACTGATGTGAGAAGTAAAAATACAAGATTTCCTGAACGCACTAAAGACATTGAAGAATTGGACAAAACTACCAATACTGAACATTACTCAATTAGTTTACCTTATGTGATTTCTAAAAAACCCTCAGACATAAAGAATGTTGCTACAGTTGACCCTTGAACAACATAGATTTAACCCACATGGTCTACTTACGCACAGGTTTTCAATAAATACACATACAGTACTGTAGATCTATCTTCTCCTTTTTTGGAATTGAACAATGTCTTTCTTCTAGCTTACTTTACTCAAATAATATTGTATATAATACATATACAAAATACGTGTTATTAGTAATTCTTCTGGTCAACAGTGGGCTATTAATAAGTTTCTGGGAGTCAAAAGTTATTCATAGATTTTTTACTGTGATCAGGGGTCGGTATCTTAACTCCAGTTTGCTCAAGTGTCAAGTGTATTGACATTACATAGATGATAAATGTTATGGTGATTTTTTACCTCTGTATTTCTTGTTATTTTTTTTTTAAGATTTTATTTATTTATCAGAGAGAGAGGGGGAGAGTGCGAGCACAGGCAGACAGAATGGCAGGCAGAGGCAGAGGGAGAAGCAGGTCCCTGCTGAGCAAGGAGCCCGATGTGGGACTCGATCCCAGGACGCTGGGATCATGACCTGAGCCAAAGGCAGCCGCTTAACCCACTGAGCCACCCAGGCGTCCCTGCATTTCTTTTTAATCACAAAGTTTTACATTTTCTAATGAATTAGGTCTCCACTACCCATTCTGGTTGCCTATAAATTTCTAGTTTTCTTGGAAGCCTCATTTCCCTGTTTTTTTGCAATTAACACAAAATCATCTGCTCCACTGATAATATTTTCATCACTTGCTGAATATTTTCTCTTTTATACTATTTTTATATATCATGAGTGAAATCTCTTAAATAATTTATTTGATATTATTGTATACCTACTAAGTATAATTGTTAGCACAAATATTGAAAGAAAGTCAGTGTGTGTTTCGTGTGTGTTTCATTCAGATGTTGAAAACGGCCCGCCAAGAATAAAAATGGCAAATTCTACCCAGTCCTTGTGCACATGAAACATATAACAGGTTTGACAAAAATATGAAAACAAAAGATTAAAAATCAGTAATTGATATTTATATTAAAATTATTAGTTTTGGGGAGGGTTTGAATAAAAATAGACTATAAATCACAAATGCTTCTATGTCACTACATCAAGTTGGAAACCCAAATATTTGAATATTAAAAAAAAAAACCTGCTAGGATATCATGGCATGCACCTTAAGAAAACAAAAACCAACCAAAGAAACAAACAGAAAATCGAGGTGGGGGGTGTCTGGGTGGCTCAGTCGGTTGAGTGACTGACTCTTGATTTTGGCTTAGGTCATGATCTTAGGGTCCTGGGATCAAGCCCCAGGTTCCTCCACATTCAACACAGAAGTCTACTTCAGAGTCTCTCTCTCCCTATGTCCAACATGCTCACACTTTCTCTCTTCCTAAAATAAATAAATACTTTAAAAAAAAAAAAAAGTCAGGCAACAAAGACACTAGAAAGAACCCGCTGTGGGGAGGAGGATAGTGTCTGTTAGGATGTGCATGGTCTGAGGGAGACACGGGAGTCTAAAGGAGTCTCAGATCCATCATCTGTGACAACAACAGCACGCACGTCAGAGAGTAGTTTTAGAGTTCAAACGCAACGTATGCTCGGAAATTATAAAGTAGAACACATATGGTGAGTAAAAATTAGAGTAGGCTAATTGAAACGGAACAGAATTTTCCACCGTGGCATCCCTACAAGGCTCTAGGAGCCCTAATGGTGAGCCGAGAAAACGTGCTCCAACTGCTTGGCCCAAAGTCTGGCATCCAGCACTCAAAACATCTTGTCCTTCTCACGGTCATGATGTTTGCATAATTAAATCCCCATCTCATTCCTCACAAAGCCATCTAAGTGGGGCCCCCTCTTATCTTTATTTAAACATATTTTAAAAAAAAGAAAAGAAAAGAAAAGAAAATAACAGTCCTTTGGGAATCAAACAAAATCTAGAGAAGATGCTAGACCATCCTGAACGGGCCTGATCTCATCTGATCTCAGAAGCTAAGGAGGGGCAGGCCTGGGCGGTGCTTGGATGGGAGGAAAGGTCTATTTTTATTTCCCTCTGTAAGAAGTTCAGAAAGTGGGCCTGCCTGATGACTCACATCTCTAGCAAGATTGCCATGGTGACTGGTTAGAAGGCGTTTTTCAATGAATCAAGAAAAATCGATAAGGATTTTGGAGATCAACTCACATTTGGGGGTAAAAGGGAATGATAAATATTTGCAGAAACTCCTAGAAGTTGTATTGAGTAGATATACACAAACCTCACTTTCCAAGCAAATTATTAAAAAAGAATGATTTTAGGACTCGAGTTTGTGATCCATGGTGGGGGCGCGGAGTGGATTTATGAGCTCAGGGAGTGCAATCTGTTTGGTAATGTGACTAACGGCAACTTTATCATTTCTTAGCAGAATTGTCACAGGGAAAAAATTGGATTTTTAAGAAAGCAATAACTAGGGACCAATGTCATTTACACAGGCACGTGGGGAGACCTCGGGTCTGCAGGTGGAGGAAGTCCTCCGAGCAAGCATCTGGGAACTCAATACTTGAATTCATCATTGTCTGGGATCGAAACCCTGCTAGCTATATTTCCGATAGGGAGAAATACAGAGCTTCATGGGCAATGAAGTCGTGTGACCTTAGTGGCTTCTCAGTGAAATATCCTCTGCCTCCTGGAATAATCAGAAGGGGTATTTTTGTGGAAGGAAAAATGTGTCTTAACACAGGTTAAAGATAACTTCTTGAAATTCTTGCCATGACTTCTCTATCCCTTTAAAAATTAGGATCCTAGTTCCCCCTCTTTTCTTCTTAATTAATTCTGATTTCAAAAAAGTGAAATGAAGATACAACACAAGCTTCCAAAGTAACTCAGTGTCATAACATTCCAGTTTTATAATGCGATACAGTTGACGTTTCTAATGAATCCATTGTCATCTTGAGCATGCACAGGGGCATTTGAAAATAAGTGTCATGTCTACGGCCATTGTTGTGAAGTCAGGAATATTTTCCAAGAATTAGGAGTCCTGTATGGTTGGAAAAATTGTACACATTAAATAAACTTATGTCCCTCCGTATCAGACTACGTGAACAATTAGGTGATGTAGACCAGCTTCTTCAGCTCCTCTCAGTTCTTCAGAGGTGACTCTGGGATGTTGCTAGGAAGTCTGCCTGAAGACTGCTGTGCGGGCCTAACGCTGAACTGTGTTAGTGTGCAACAGGTTTACGTCAACTTGACGTCTGAAGCAGGAACAACAGCTAGCATCTGTGAATATTGAACTCACCCTATTCCTTAAGCAAGACCAAAACCCTGAGCCAAAGAACTTCTTTTTAAAATGCAATCTTCGGGACGCCTGGGTGGCTCAGTGGGTTGAGCAGCTGCCTTCGGCTCAGGTCATGATCCCAGCGTCCTGGGATCGAGTCCCACATCGGGCTCCTTGCTCCGCAGGGAGCCTGCTTCTCCCTCTGACTCTGCCTTCCACTCTGTCTGCCTGTGCTCGCTTTCACTCACTCTCTCTCTGACAAATAAATCAATAAAATCTTTAAAAAAAAAAAAAAAGGTTAAAAAAAAATAAAATAAAATGCAATCTTCTCAGGTACCTCGGTGGCTTAGTCATTAAGTGCCTGCCTTCGGCTCAGGGTCATGATCCCAGGGTCTTGGGGTCAGGCCCTGGACCAGGCCCCACATTGGCCTTCCTGCTAAGCGGGGTACCTGCTTCTCCCTCTGCCTCTCCCCCTGCTTGTTGCACACTCTCTCTTGCTCTCTGTCAAATATTTAATTAATTAATTAATTAAATGCAGTCTTCCCATCTGCACAAAAGATCATACATTTCTCCCAGGAATATAGTCTCAAGGTCAGAAGCACCATGAGAACGTATGTGTAGGCAGAATTCTAACATGACCTTCATGACATCTCTGATGCTTGTCCCAAGTGCACGGGCAGGATCGTAACTCACTTCTAGCCAACGATGTGTGCAAAGACAATTTGATGTCACTCCTGTGACCCTGTTGCTATATGGGGAAGGTGAATGGGGTTTTGCAGAGGTAATAGACGTTCCTGATCAACTGACTTTGAGTTATCACAAGGTAGTTCACCCTGGGCAGCCTGACATATTGGCTGAGCCCTTTAAAAGTGTTCTAGCTCAGAGAAAGCAGCTGATGATGTCCCGGACACTTGCCGACTGGCCTTGAGGAAGCCCAGTGCCCTGTGTGGGGAGAGCCTCTGGCATCCGGGAGCAGGCAGGCTTCAGGAGCCAAAGGGCTCAGTCCTTCAGTCACTAAGCCCTGAATTCTACCACCAGCAGCAAGAGCTTTGACAAAGACCTAGAGTTTCAGATAAGATCACAGACCACTGCGTGTATGACCTTGACAGAGGACACAGTGAAGCCTTGCCCTGACGCCTGGCCCATAGAACCTGTGAGGTAATTACTGTGGTTGTTTGTAGTTCCTGGATGTAGTCGTCTGTTGTGCATTAGGAAACAAATACATAATGCTTCCTTACGTCAACCCTAAATTCTTGATACAGTTTGGCCCCATTTAGGATGTTCAGTTAGGTGTCGGTATTTGCACACTACCTTCAGCTCATGGAACAGTAGCTGATTGATTTAGGTATAACCTCAACAGGTGTTTCTCCTGCAACTTTCGCTTTTCAGCTTCACGCATTTTCTCACTTTTTGAATAAGGATGTTTTCTTGCAAAAACAATGTTTGAAAATAACCAAACATAACTTTTCTACCTTGGGAGGGGACCCCCTCCTTACCACAACTTTTGTCACCATTTTTTAGCTATGTCAGTGATGTTTCTCTCTATATATATTACATATCATCTTGAATTTCTTTTTGCTGTGATGACTGTTCGGGGTTGGTGACAAGTTGTTTTTTCCTGAGTACAGAAAAGTGTCAAGGAAATCCAGAATGTCTCAGAGGAGACGTCCAGCCCCTCAACACCGGCCTCCAAGCATGGGAGCTCGTTCTGCTCTGCTCCCTCTAACAACACAGCTTACTTAATCAGGAAAATGAAACAAAAAACTTTTATTATGCACACTAACTAGAAAAAGGCATCTGCTGTTTTTGTTCTTTATAAATACTTAATATTTCAACGTGTAGGAACCACTTTCATTTCTAACCTAAGTATTCTATTCAGTTAAGTGATCTGTGATGTGTAGTTTGCATTTTGTAACCAAAGTGGTAGAACTTATTTGCTTAACATATTCAGTATTACCTTAATTGGCACTCTTGTGTTATTTTTTGTAAATATATCCTTTGCACCATTTGATAATGCTCAATTTCATTATTTTAAAATGTAGATAATAGATGGAATTTAATTTTAAAGCAAGTATTTTCATTTCAGGTCATATTAATGCTGCTTACAAAATCTGAGTGACTTGATATTTGAAAATAGAATGATGCCTGAGGTGTTCCTTTAGTATACATTTCTAATCATAGTTATCAAATATTTAGCACTATAAATTATTAGCGGTAATTTTACTAAAGAGATGGCACTTTAAAAAAAAAAAGAGGTTTAAAAAGTCTATAGGTTTTGGGAGTTAGGTGAGCCTGGTGGTGCGCGTTATGGAGGGCACGTAGTGCACGGAGCACTGGGTGTGGTGCATAAACAGTGAATCATGGAACACTGGAAAAATAAATAAAGTAAAATTTAAAAGTATATAGGTTTCTATCCAGAAATAGCAAACAGTGACATATATCACATATCTTACTGCAGAAATAGACCGTCTGCAGGGAGGGTGTGACCACAGGAAGGACAGTCGGACTGAGAAGACTAATATATTAAGAACCAACACATAAGGGTCAAGACCATCAAAAAAATACACCAAATTGAAGCACTCGCCTAAGTGGCCCATGAATTAATTTTTTAGAGAACATGTAAACCGTGCTATCCGCTTGAGGTTGTTGCCTAAGACTCCCTTACAGATCCTTGAATGCAGAGAGCAGCACCTTAACCTCCCAAACACATTTGTGTTTCAAGGAGAGTAAATCTTAATCACAAAATGTAAAGTAACAGTAGGTAAATTTGAAAGGATATAATCTAATGAGCTTCCACCTATTTTGTTTTTTAACTTTTTTTTTTCTTTTTTGCATGGCAATCCAAATTTATTGAACTACTGATGCTAAGTCATACAAAATTGTTTTTTAACTTTCTTAAATATTTATCTTTTATTATGTTCAGTTAGCCAGCATAGAGGACATCATCAGTCTTCAGTGCGGAGTTCGACGATTCCTTCCTTGTGTGTAACACCCAGGGCTCATCCCAACACGAGTCCTTAACACCAACATCTCTTTTCAATATTAAAAAGTGTTTTTGGCATCTTGCTAAGTACTTAGTAATCAAAATCAAAACAAGAAAATCTGAAACTGTGTTCCCAATTGACATATACCGGGTTGTAGTGTGTCAGAGGATTTTCTTATCCCTCCAGAGAACAATTGAAAAAAGGACTATATGAGTTGGCATGACACTGTACTTCATACTAGAAATGTGTACGTAGATATTTGGTCTTTGTCCCATTGCTGGCACAGAGCTGCTGAAACCTCTGCAATTTTTGACCTACTGAGAACAACAGTGGTGTCTTCTGTTAATGAAGGGACTTCTCCAAAGCACCTAAAGATCGGGGCTGGTTGCCAGGAGAACCAACCACATGACTAGACAGTTGGAATCTTCAGCTCCACTCCCCATCTTTGGGGAGGGCTGAGGGCCTGGAGGTTGGATCCGTTGCCAGCGGATGCCCATGAAGGGAATCCTCCATTAAACACACATTGATACACACTGGGCAGAGTTGAGAAAACACTTGGGCTGGTGAGCCCATGAAGACGCTGGGAGAGTAGCACACCTGGAGAGATCATGGAAACCCCACAACTCGGTCCCCAAACCCTGCCCTGAGTACGCATGTCTGCCGTGGGCTGTTCCGAGTTCTGTCATTTTAAACTGGTAAGCGAGTCAGTAAAATGTTTCAGTCGTGTAAGCTTCTCTAGTAAATCAATCAAACCCAAGGGGAGGGGGAAGGGTTGTCGGTGCTTCCAATCTGCAGTATGTCGGGTCAGAAGCCTGGGTGGTAAGATGGGCTTGAACTGCTACCTGCACTCGTGGGAAGGAGTTACCTTGTGGGGCTGAGACCTTAACCTGCAGGATCTGACCCTCTGCCCTGTTAACAGTGGAAGGATGGAACTGAACGGTAGCACCCCCAGCTGGCCACAGAGCATTATTTGTTTGTGTGTGTGTGTGTGCGAGTGTATAAGTGTGTGTGTGTGCGTGTGTGTATAAGTGTGTGTGTGCATAAGTGTATGTGTGCGTGTGAGTGTATAAGTGTGTGAGTATATAAGTGTGTGTGCGTGTGTATAAGTGTGTG